>NW_017618442.1:161378-421378 GCF_001879475.1 Ipomoea nil | reverse complement strand
CTTGAGCAGCAATTAGAGAGTGATAATCTCTCAGTTTTCTTGAGAGGCCTTAATGACAGCTATGCCTCTGTTCAATCCCAAATAATGATGACATACCCCTCCCTACTATTGATGAAGCATTCATGATGGTTCAACTGTGACAACCAAAAAATTATTTTCCTAAATTCTATTTTATAAATTCCAAAATAATTATTTTTACTCCTTCGAAAAATTTGCTAAAACCGGTGTATGAATTAAATATTTTAAATCAATTCAACACCAAGAAGTAGCCTATTTCGAAAATCCTATGTTTCGGGTATATCTATGTACTAAGTTTTGACCCAAAAAATCAATCTGAGTGAAACCTGTAAAACTTGAACCAAATGTTTTAATTAGAAACAATCTTATAGAAAATCTATTTTTGACCCCAAAGTTGTGTAAAATCATATTAATGTCTTAGCTTGATTTTAAAAAGAGATGCCTGATGTTTACAAGTCATTTTACCATTTTACCCTCATCAGCCAATGATTGTCACCTAGGGTTTTGAACCCATATAAAAAGAACACTATTCCATTGCTTCCCTTGATTCCTCCATTTTGCCTCTTCACTCCAATTCCTAGAAGTCTGCTAGTAGAGAGAAGGAATCACAGTAAGCTATTTCCCTTCCATTCATCTTCATTTCATTTTATCTTCCAGCCTTGTTCATCCATCTCCGCCTTTTATCTCTGAGGTGTGTTTGAGCTTAGTATGTGTTTATGTTTTATCTGAGGAAAATATATGGTGAAGGTGGGAATCTTTGAAGAAGAAGGAGAGAGATCCACACTAGAGAAGGCCAAGCTCAAGGTATAAACCATGGATTCCCAAAACTACAATTTTTAGTCTGATAAATGCTAGATTCTTGAGATTAGATGTTTAGAAATCTTAGAGAATAAGTGTTGTTGAGTTATTTGTGTGTTGATGATGTTATGTGTATGATTTGTGGTTGTCTATAAGAATTTGTTGAAGGTCTGAGATGTTTTGTTGGAGAAGAAGATTTCTGGTGAACCAAAGTGACCTTGCGGCCCTAGCCAACGGATCTAGGAGAGATCCGCTGGCTAGGACCGTGTTCCAAAGGACCTGAGTGACGGATCCCAGAGAGATCCATCACTCTAGGCCGTTGCTTGGCGGAGCCAATCTCCGCCAGGCCATTTCTAGTAGAGGCTGGGCCCTTTTGAGGCTCAGCCATGTGTTGTTTCGGATCGGGATTCGTGGTCCCTTGAGGCTTAGACACTCGGGCTCATCACGACGCGTTAGTATGAGTTGTTTCGTTTGATTTCCAGTAGAAGCATGTTTAGCAGAAACATGAAAGATGATCTCTGTGTTTTTGTGGCTTTGAAATGCAAGTCAGTGAAGTAATATATTTGCCTCTGTTCACAAGAATGTGGAGTAGTTGTTCTTTTTGCTTTGTTTAAATCCTGAGTAGAAGATTTGTTGAGTTTATTTAGATTACTTGTTTTAAGTAGTGCATTTCCAAGTTTTACAGTAAATGAGCATAATTATCATTGTATTGTTTTTGGTATAGTAGAGGCAAAGTAAAGCCTAAGTCATATTTCAAAACATTATATCTATTTTGGAAAATCTATATCTATATGCATAGAGAAGCTTGCATGATAAATTGATTTCCAAAATGTGAAAGAGAAGTTATATGAGATGTACTTGTGCATTGAGAAGCTTGCATGACATCTAGATTAGTAGCTTGAGTAAAGAAGTTGCATGTGTTATATATGTTATTATATTATGTGAGGAAAACCTTTTTTTTGGAGGCCCCCGTTAGGACTATGTCCTTTCGAAAGAAAGAAGTTTTGAGAAAAGACAGAAACGGTCAGAGGACCGACAGTTTATTCTAGAAGTAACTTGGTAGAACAATCCCGAGTTGCTAGGTTGGATACTACCCGCTGGGCTTGGAATCCTAGTTAGGGGGAGTGCATACTGATAGTACGATACCTGATTCCAGAGAGTTTATAAGAACCATGAGTACCGATTCTGTGGGCGAGATGAGTATTAGGTCGGCTAGATGCCGAGCCCGGATAGGTCCATTCACGATTCGTGAAGTTCCTAACTCGCTCACAAGTTCAAAAAGAAAGAAAGAAATCAAGAAAAGAAAAGCGAGTCAAGTGACTCAAACAGAGATCCTCCACAGAAAAAGTATTTCTTTTTGATAAAGAGCGAGAGTATAAGTATATATATCTATGTATATATGTATAACATCATATCCTTATTCATATCATGTCATAGCTTGAGTCTCATCTTGTGTATCTGAAAAGCACAATATCATTCGTTGTTTAAGTAGTAGCATGAAGGCATGACCTTACTTGTTAAACTTCATTCATCTCGTTATCTATCTTGAAAGTATCATCTTGGTTATGAGAAGTGCATAGTAGAATATAGATGACTGGCATGAGTATGTGCATATGTATAAGTTATGAGTTAAAGCATGTTTATATGAGTTTATAGGTTGCAAGCATATAGAAGTACATATGTATATCTATTGAGATCTATGATTAAGTGTCTGGATTGCTTATATTCATACTTGAGAATGTGTGTGAATGCAAAATGTTTTTCAACCTATATCTATAGTACTTTACAGGGTTGAGTGGCTTTATACTTAGCATTAATTGCTAACGGGTTTATTTTCCTACTTGTTTTATAACATCTTCAGGTGGACCCCGTACTTGAGAGCGCACGATGATAGTTAGCGTAACTTTAGTTGTGGTAGTTGCTAGATCAGCACCTCTTCCTTTAGTAGTACTTTTAACTGGTTGTAGTGAACTACCTTTCTGCTGGTGCGTAGACACCGGGGTTGTTTCCCTTGTATTACTGTTTTGATGAGCTTTGACTCTAGTTCCCGTAGATGTTTTGTAGCATGTGCAGTTACCGTGAGGTGAGTGGTGACTGTGGCGATGACATTCCCTTATAGTTTATCTTTTTGGATGGATATTTTAGTTACTTAAGTTATCCTTGATTTATCTTAATTAAGTTTGATTATATCAGGTTTTTAGATTTTTTGAAAAAAGGGGGTGTTACATCAATAGCAAGACAGAAGGTTTAACAATGCAAAGAGAGGTCTGCAAGTTCAAGAAGCAAGCAACATCCTCTTCACTCAAGGCACTAGTAGTGGTTCAGGGTCCAAGAAATTCCACTCCAACAATAATAAAAAAACATGGTTGTTCTCATTGTGGCTACACTGGTCACACTGCAAAGAAGTGCTACAAGAAACATGACCACCCACCGGGGTGGAAACCAATAAATAGGAGTGTTGGTTCGGCTAATCAGGTGTAGTTCACCTCAAATGAACAACCCCTCAGTGAGAATACTAGACATGTCACCTTGAGCCAGGATGAGTACAGATTGCTCAAACAATTTTTGCAGAGAGATAGCATAGCTCACAATTCCTCACCCTTGAGTGAAATTGGAGGAGTGACACCCCAGGCCAATCTGATTGCTACCAATTTTGCTCCCAACTCACAAATTAAAGGTATTCATCCTAAACTCTCTTTTGATAACAGCGCTAGTTGGATTCTAGATAGTGGAACTACCCACCATGTTGTCTATCATCATAGCTTGTTGACAAATGCCAAACAGTTCCAAGGTATGTTTGTTGAACTACCAAATGGTGATAAGGCTGACATTACACACATAGGGTCCATATATGCTGACAATTTAGTCCTACATAATGTGTTTTGTGTTCTTGCATTTCATTATAATCTAGTTTCTGTCAGTGAATTGATTAAGACTTCCAAGTGCAAACTGCTTTTCTATTCTAATATATGCATTATACAGGATCAGGATTGTGGGAGGATGATTGGCATGTCTAGCATGCATAGAGGGTTATATCATCTAGTAAAACCTGAGTTTTCTGTTCTTAATAAAGTAGGTCATGTTAGAGCTAATGCTTGTAATTCTAGCAGCACTTGGCATGCTAGATTAAGACATTGTTCATATGGAAAGTATATATAAACAATTATCTCTGTTGGATATGAATTTGAAAAGAATAAAACTGATGTTTGCAATATTTGTCACTTAGCCAAACAAAAGAGATTGCCCTTCAATACTAGTTCTAATTTTTCCAGTGATTGTTTTGATCTTGTACACATTGATATTTGGGGGCCATATCATACACATACTATCTATGGACATAGATATTTTCTAACCGTTCACTACAAAAAAATGTGAAAAATAACGACGAATTTAGCGACGACATATATATATATATATATATTGTTAAATGAACATTTAGCGACAGATATTATGACAAGACATTTTTCGTCGCTACATACGTAGCTAATTTTTGTGCAAAAATTAAAGACCAATTTGCGACGAATTTTTCGCGAGAATTTTACTTGCTACAGATTAGCGATAGATACTTCTTTCCGTCGCTATGTATGGAACTCATTTTTAAAGATTTGAGTGACGGATTATGATATCCGTCGCTATGTTATTGAATTTTGTTTTGAAATCACAATCTAGCGACGGATTTTCAAATCCGTCACTAGGGTCACGGTTACAAACTTTGTAATAATAATCTAGTTACGGATCGCTGGGTTTACGTCTCCCTGACTTTGAAATAATAATCAAATCCATCGCTAGAGTTACGTTTTCAAACTAAAATAATAATCTTGCGACGACATTTGAAATCCGTCGCTAGGATTATATATATTGTAATAAGAGTTAATTCCAGCAAAGGTCCTCCGACTATTATGATTTTCCAAATTTAGTCATCGTCTTTTAATTTGGATGAATTAAACCCTTGACTATAAAAAAAACGTTCCTCCATTAGCCTTTCCGTGAAACTAACATTATTTTGCTGTTTAAATCAAGAGTAAAATAGTCTTTTCATATGCTTAGTGTCTTCTTTCTCTTATTGGAAGCCGGGACTGTTCGGCGGCAGTTCTTAGACCAGTTCGAAACCATGCTCAATCATGTTCTCAGCACCAAACAAACCGTTTCAGCTATTCTCTTGGTTTCTGCTTTGAAATTGATCCCACAAGCTCTCTCATGGATGATCTCCGGTCCATTGCGAGGCGGTTAGGGATGGCAACGGGGCGGGGAGTATACTCCCCGTCCCCGCTACCCCATCCTCATCCCCGTCCCCGCCCCCGTCCCCGGCGGGGAATTGGAAATATTCCCCATCCCCGTCCCCGCGGGGAATTAGGCGGGGACGGGGATTCCCCATTCCCGTCAACTTCGAGTCAAAATGTTAAATAATTTTAAATTTTAATAATAAAAATTTTAAAATATAAGTCTTAATTACAAAAATTAAAATATTAACTCTCTCCCTCTCTAATATATATATGTAGCATATACTGCCTGTGTATATATAGTGCAATAATACTATCACTTATATATATTCTGGCAACATTAATTATTAATTATATATATAAATATAGTATGTTGTACTGTTAGTATAAGTGCAATACTGCCACTTATATAGTATACTGTTTATATTTATTATATATACTGTTTTATATATAAGTGTAATATTGCTACTATTATATTTATTTATTAATTTATTCGGGGACGGGGCGGGGCGGGGAGGGGTGTCCCCATCCCCGTCCCCATCCCCGACGGGGAATTATAAATGTTCCCCGTCCCCGTCCCCGCTTCCCGAAAATCTTTTCCATCCCCGTCTCTTTCGGGGCGGGGATCAGGGATCCCCGTCGGGGACGGGGCACATTGCCATCCCTAGAGGCGGTTGAGGTCGATGGGATGCCTCCGTGACTGCAAGGAAATCTACAGCGCCATTCGCGAGACGCTTTTCGATGCCACTTTAACACGATTCGGCATTACGAAGTTGAGCGCGGGTGATGTGCAGAGAATGATGTGGCAAGAATTGGACAGGATGATCAGGCTCTGGGTTGGAGTAGCTCCCTTCCATGTTCATCTCATTACCATGGAAATCAATACCTGCGCATCAATCTTTAAAGTCGAGAATACCCCATTTCTGATGCAAATTGTAAGGGCTTATGTAACGCCTTTTCTAGATTTTCTCTCGGCGGTGGCCCGTGGTCGCCGTTCGTCGAAACGCCAGTTCGGGATGCTGGATTTGCATGGCTGTTTAATGTTAATGTTGCTCGCTCTGGAGCTATTAAAGTTGCCGGAGCTGATGCTTTGGTAAAGCAGGCGAAACAGAAGAGGCGGCCAGGGAGACATTTCTCAGGTTCGAGAAAGTTGTGGTGGGGGACTTGTCTTGTGTGGCCAACCTGAGAGATGGTGTTCATCACCTGACAACCTATGTAATGGACTACCTGACGAGAATGGTGTCGGGGGTACGGCAAGTGCGAGTGGATCGTGGCGAGGAATATCAACGACATCCTCTGGATTAGCGACACTTTCAGCGGCAAAACGCCGCATGTTCATCACTGCGGTGACCAACCGCCACTAGCCTCGCATATCAAACTGGTGATTGCTAATCTGCTATGCATTCCTAATACTCCATAGTTTCTCTTCTCACTTAGGTTTCTTCTCGTCATTTCTCCATTCTTCAACTTCCTGGAGTTCTTCTCCTTCTTCCATTCATGCCGAAGAACCTCTTGTTGAATACCATCTTGCTTATGACATTTCCACAGTATTGCCGTGTAACAATCTTTACGTTAACAACATGCATGCCGCCGGTACCGGAGATGTTGCACTAATCGTAGATGTATTTAGCGAGGTTATTGGCTTCTTCCACCCTTTTATCGTGAAGCCAGTGGAGGCTCGCCGGAGAAAGCACGTGGGAGTGGAGAACTATTCGCATTTTCACCCATTGATCGCTGGTGGCCGGGGAGAAAGATGGAAGACAAGTATCCGTTGCTGATAAATCAAGGGCGTTACTCAGCAGGCCGGAGTGGTCTAAGATGAATTTAAGATTACGTAATATTATTCAGACATTCAAAGGAAGGAAGAATTTGAGGAAGAAGACACTAAACATATGAAAAGACGATTTTACCCTACAACAAAATAACGTTAGTTTCACAGAAGGACTAATTGAGGAACGTTTTTTATAGTCAAGGGTTTAATTCGTCCAAATTAAAAGACGGAGACTAAATTTGAAAAATCGCAATAGTCGGAGGACCTTTGCTGAAATTAACTCATTGTAATAAGGAAAATACTTGGTGTACTTCCATTTTAAACTCCCAACTTATACTCCATCTCACATGCTTTTGATATAGACACTTTTCAGTGGACCCAAATGATAAAAATAACCAATCTTGGTTTGCCACCTCAAGGAGTATAAATGAGGGAGTAGAATTTTGGGAGTCTATGTAGTAGAAGTCTTGTAATAATAACTTAATAACTTTTTTTTTTTTGAAAAGTAATACGGAGTAATTACTTAATAACCTGCATTCAAAAAAAAAAAAAAAATTACTTAATAACCTAAGAACCCTAATCTTGCTCAGACTCACGACTCAATTCACGCCACGCCTCCGCCACGCCTCTGCCACGCCTCCGCCACGCCTCCGCCCTCGCTATCGCCTCAGCACACGCGTCTCCGTCTCTGCGTCTCGCTACCTCCGTCTTGCTCAGGTACACCGTCTCGCTCTTTCTCAGTATATATCACTGGAATTTATTGAATTCCAGTCACTTGCTCAGTTCACGATTAAATACTGTCCGTTTGTGAGGGAGAATTGCTCAGTATTTATTGAATTCCAGTCACTGGAATTCCAGTGAACTCGAATTTAATTCCAGTTCCAGTGATCGGAATGCGCATTTCTAGCTAGCTTTCATTCGATTCTTATTGACAAATGTGATTTCTGTGGTTGTCTTGTTGTATCAAGCTCTTTATCTGAAAAATCTTTATTGACAAATGAAACATAAGTACGTAGTTGTTTGAGGAGGAAAACTTCACCTTGTTTGTCTGAAAATTCTGGTGTTAATTGAGAAGATGTAATCTGAAATTTTGAATATTGTTTGGGTTGAGAAAAACCAGTTATTGTTTATTGTGCATGGTGGTGACAGGTAGTGGTGCAATTCTCCCTCCACGTGGCTACGGACTAATGGCCTGTTTGGTTGAGCGTAATTTGGTTGTAGTTGAATTGCAATTCAGTGGAAGCCACAATTAAGTCGTTTGGTTGGAGGGAATTGCAATTCCCTCCTTTTGCTGAATTGCAATTCATGGGCACCCCCCTATGAATTGCAATTCGGTGATTGTGGGAAAAGGAAAAAGGGATGAAATGACAAAAGTACCATTAATTATTACTACTATTATTATTACACAAAGATATTTTAGTCTTTATATCACTTTTTTCATTCCCTACTCAATAATTCTATTTATCCCTACCAAACAATATAATTTGAATTCCTACTTTATTTCCACCTTATTCTTTTCCTACAGAATTGCAATTCCTTTCCACCCTAATTCTTTACTCCCAACCAAACGCGCTATAATAATATATGTGAGATGCAATTTTTTTAAAACAATAAAATGTTACATGTATGATATGATGCTTGCACGCTTTTTATACAAAGGTTTTAAATAGTAATACACCATATCATTTATTATTTCTCTTAGCTGTAGTTAATAATGAGTTATGTGCTATAGCTGCCTGCTACTGAACCACTTCTGTGTATATCTTAACAAATTAAATCACCATGCCTCTTTTTTTTTTTTTTTTTTTTTTTTTTTTTTTTTTTGTGTGTATCCTATCCTTCCTGCCATAGTTTTCTAAACAAACAAAGATAATAAAAGTCATTTTAGATATAAAGTTCTCATGGAATTAATAAAGAAACAAAAAATGAATGATCCAAAGGTATTGTCCCCGTCATGTTCATAGCAGACACAATTCATACAGTGTCTAACACAGTTCACTGTATGTTAATTAGTCAATAACTTGTGCACCACTGGACTCTTAAGGAGATTAGGATAAATGATATGGAGTGCTATACATAGAAGTTTCATCTGACTAGTAACACCTAGGGGTGTTAGCGAACAGAGCTTTCGGTAAACTACTCGTGTTCGTGTTCAAACGAACATTAACAAATAAAATTTAGAGCTCGGTTTATAAACGAATAGAGTCTAAACAGTCGTATACTCGTTTGCTAAGAGACCGTGAACAAGCTCGTTTGTGTTCATTTAATAATATTCGCAAACAAGCTCGTTTAGTGCTCATTTAATAATGTTCGTGAACAAGCTTGTTTGTGTTCGTTTAATATTTGTTTGTATTTTCTTCAGTGTTTGGTTATTTTTTGTGAACATATATTATTTCTTGTTCACGAACGAATTGTGATTATGAATATGTTCATATGTTTGGTTATTAAGCATTCACGAACGTGAACGAACATGTTTGTGAACGTGTTCGCGAACGTTAACAAACACTAATGAACGCTTAACAAACGAACATGAACAAGATTTTCAAAAATTTTAAAAACGAACACGAACAACCTCCGTTCGTTTATGTTCAGTTCGTTAACAGCCCTAGTAACACCCCAATCCCTTTCTCAAAACATCTTTATTTGATATCCAATCATCTCCTTATAACAGACCATATATTTGGGTAAAATATGAACTCGAGAAAACCAGCCACAACAAATCAAACACTACAAGATGAAGGTCACTATATATAATAATAATAACAGCAAATGTGAGTGAAATCGTTCTTCTTTACCATCTCTTGCCACCCTGAATGCCTGAATATATGAACAATATCCACATTATGACTAGAATGTGTCTTCGCATGTGTATTCTTAATATATTTCTCAACTTAAGCAAAAGAATATTTTCTCACCTTTAGCAGGCCACACAATAAAATGTTACATGTTTCTTTTTTTATTGTTTCTTTAATATGTATACTTTAACTTTCATCTTGTTGTAACTTTCTGATATTGAATTTCCATTTATGATTATGGTACTTATCGTGGTATAACTGCAGTTTAAAGTCAAAAATCAAAATTATTTACTGGGAATCACATTATTACACTCAAGATTCTTCGATTGATAAGGTTTGAACAATTATAAAATTTTCATTTGTTGTTTATTTGTTGGATAAACCGCATGTGGATACCAGATGTTTATTAAAATATGCATAATTATTTATTTGAATCTCTAGATTGTTTATGAGAATTTCTTTTATTGATTTCTGTCTCGGTGAAATGTAGTTTTGGTTTTTATTTTTTATTTTTTATTTTTTTTTAAAAATGAAATGTAGCATTGAAAAATATTTTGAAATAGATGATAAATACAATGAGCTCAAATCGTCATTGGATGTATACACAAATTAGAAATGGTCTTCTCACAAAGGAGTTTTTGGCTCGCCTTGAAACTTTCATCCAATTTGCTACTTGTCAACATAGTTGGATAGACGGGAAAGAATTAAGTGTCCATGTAATTAGCGCAAGTGTCAAAACACCAAGTTTTTAGATGTGCCTACCGTGAAATTCCACTTAGCAAAATATGGATTTGTGTCGGACTACTATGTTTGGCGCTTCCATGGCGAGCGCAATGTGAGGGTAGATGTTGATTGAGATGTTGGTGGCCCATCTCAAATAGCTACTGAAGAAGCATCTTATGCTTACCACACAATGGTTATGGATGTTGCTGGTCCTGAATTTAATGTGGATGAAATAGAAGAATCGTCAAATCCCGAGGCCCAAAAGTTTTATGACATGCTGAAAGCTACAGGTCAAGAGTTGTGGCCTGGGATTAAGATCAAGAGTTGTGGCTTGGGATTAAAAAACACTCGCAGTTGTCTCTTGTAGCTCGACTTATGAGCTTGAAATCAGAGAATCACATATCAGAAAAATGTTTCAATCAATTCATTGAACTTTTGAAAGAAGTTGTTCCGGAGGATAATCTAGTTCCTGACAACTTCTACGAAACCAAAAGGCTATTACGGGTATGAGATTGCTGGTTCAGAAGATAGATTGTTGCAAGAACAATTGCATTATATATTGTGAGTCAGATATAGATATGACAACGTGTTAGTTCTGTGCCCACCCTCGATTTAAACAAACATCTCGTGGTGCTACAAAACGACAGAAAACTAATATAGCATACAAAAAAATGTATTACTTTCCTCTGGTTCCTCGACTGCAGAGGTTGTATGCATCTAATGCTACAGCAAATGATATGAAGTGGCATGCAAATTCAGTTGAAGATGGAATCACGCGCCATCCCTCAGACTCGCTTGCTTGGAAGCATTTTAACCGCATTTATCCTGACTTTGCGTCTGAAATTCGAAATGTCAGGTTAAGTCTGTGCACCGATGATTTTCAACCATTTGGACAATCAGGACAACAATACTCCTCATGGCCTGTGATACTAGCAACATATAACTTGCCTCCTTGGATGTGTATGAAGGAGGAGTATATGTCCTTGACCGTATTGGTTCCAGGTCCAAAAAATCCAAAAGAGAAGATAGATGTTTTTTTACAATCGCTTATTGTGGAGTTAACCAATTATGGGAAGTCGGTGTTCAAACATATGATATTTCAAAGAAGCAGAATTTTCAAATGCGAGCTGTCCTTATGTGGACAGTTAGTGATTTTCCTGCATATTCGATGTTATCCGGGTGGAGCACTGCTGGAATGGTTTCACTTTTTCAAAACTGAACAAACTAAAACTGAACCGAATACCGAAATGCTCACTCCTACATGAAACATCAATTGGAGAAGATATCTGAAGCAACGGGAAGGTAGTTAATTGATTTTAGCCCTAAATTTGAAATGTTGAGTAATGCCTACTTTCTCAGCTTCAAGTATACTGGAAAGTATGATGTCTTCTTCCTCAATCAAATTTCACAAAATCATGTCCATTCTGTAATCTCTCTAATTTCATATTTCAATTTTAACCTTAGTTTCGTATTATTGCATACACCTACTATTGAAGTATTTTCTTTTAGTTCTGATACTTGGGAGCATTGCATACAGTTACTAGTGACGTATTTTTTTCTTTTATTCTTGATTTTTTTTTACTCATCTTATGCAGGATGCTTTTTAGTTTTTACTAGTTTTATCAATATTCTTTGTTTGCTTTTTGATCATTTTGCGTACTAGTTTTTCAAAGCTTCAATTTTACATTTTCAGGTGAGAAAAACACACAACATCTGTCTGAACTAAAGAAAGACGGTTGAAATGGATAGCAATAATCAGTCATAAAGCATTCATCTTGGAATGCCTCACTCATGGGTTAGGGCCATTTCTGGCCGAAAGTGCCACCATCATTGCTTCAGGCTTTTATCTAGTAGAGCTTCCTTGCACACTCATTGGAGTTATATAGATTCTAGCCACGGTAAAGGGGGAGATAAAATATGTTCATTTTCCAGGTTTATCTCCTCTGGCACTCAAGTTAAATATGGTAATTTGCTTTTTGTTTTGGGAAATTTGTTGCTTTTCATTTGATTCTTTGATAGGAAGTTGGTTATGGATTTCTTTCTTCTTTTGATGATATAACAAGACCAGGAGATGGTTTTGAGGTTTATGTTTTGTTTCTATAGAAATCTATAGCTTGAATTCATGCTTTGTTTCCATTTGATTATGATGTTTAGGATCATCATTTGATCGTTTTACAAAGAGAGACATTGAAACAACAAATTTGGGTTCAAAATGCCGTGGATGGGTCTCTCTAGAACTTCCAGTTGTTTTTTCGAATGTCAGAAGATTCTGCACTCTTTTGACTGGAGAAATGAAAGATGAAAAGTCAGATTTTGGTGACAGTTGTTTTGATGCGCCTAAACTTAAATACTGCACAGAAGAATCTGTTGATTTCACTAAGATTGTTATTGACAAACTTCCAATTGTTATTATAATTGGACGCCCTAATGTTGGAAAATCCGCTTTGTTTAATCGGTTGGTATTGCTATGATATTCTTTGTCTATAGTCATTAACCATGTCATTTTATTAATATGGTTGTCTTGTAAATGTTGGTATGTGATATTGTAGGTTGATACGAAGGAGGGAGGCCCTTGTGTACAACACGCCTACTGACCATGTTACTCGAGATATTCGTGATGGGATTGCGAAATTGGGTGATTTGCGGTTTGGGGTGTTGGATTCTGCTGACTTAGAGGCAGAGGCTTCCTCTGGTTCAGTTCTTCAAAGAACTGCAGAAATGACTAGGAATGTGCTGGCAAGATCTCAGTTTGCACTCTTCTTAATTGATGCACGGTATGGTAGACTTATCATCAAATTTTAGCATATTAATTGTTCTGTATAATAATGTCCTTATTGACTAAAACATTACTTCAATGAAGTTGGAACAAATGATACTTCCCAGTAACTGAGAAAAAAATGAAGGTAGACCTGGATGAGTTTAGATTTGATGAAGACAGTGCATGTTAAATATAAAATGACTGTAATTTATCATTATTTCTTTTATTTTTTTGAAGAAATAATTTATCATTATTTCTAAAATGTACTCTATGTAAGTCTGTTGCATAACTAGACATTAGCTAGATGAATATGTGCTGACTTTTCTAGTCTTATACTCTTATTACATATGATGACTAATAATATATGTGAAAACTTAAACACTTGGAGCTTGTACTAGACTACTAGGTTGCTTGAATGTGACTGCAGGACATTGCTTCTTTTTTATTGTTTGTTTTTTCTTCCTTCTTCAGTTTATACATTTAAAATCCTTTTGTACTATTTTTTTTAACTAGAGAGGGATTGCAGCCAATGGATATAGGTGTTGGGAAGTGGCTGAGGAAACATGCTTCTGGGATTAAGATTATTGTAGTTATGAATAAAGCTGAAGCACTTTCTGATAGTGATGGTTCTCTCGCTGCCGCTGCAAGTGAGGCATATAGATTAGGATTTAGAGATCCTATTGCTTTATCTGCTGAAACTGGATTTGGCATGGCTGAACTTCATGAAACACTCGACCATTACTTCAGAAGTATGTTGTTCAAAACTTAAATGGTAAGGCACTTCATCGGAGTTTATGATGATTTTGAAGCCTTTACGATATTTGATGCTTTCTTTCCTTTCAATATATCAGTTTTAATTTAAAATTTTTTGAGCTACTACATGTTGGAGCATCTAGAGCATTTCATTGGTGTCTCCATTTTGCTTATTGGTATTGCATTTGGTGTCATTTCCTCCCCTATTGTCTGCTAGGTTGTGGGTTCAAACCCTGGAAAGAACTTATCTGAACATTGAGGTAGGTTATGAAAAAATTCCTTCCACAGATCATAGTTCAGAGTTGAACACTGTTTTACCCATTTGCAATATGAATCGGCAAAGTGACTTTGAAGACCTTTAGCATGCCAAAGGGTTAACTATATCTAGCCTGAATTATCCATATATGGAATAATTGAAATGACAATAAAATTTCCAACTTATGAATTGGATATAGTAAATTTTTATTTGATTGTCAAAACCTTAATTTTTCTATTCTTCTAATTAGTTGCCAAACATCTAAAATATTGTTTTCAAATTTCAACCACTAGGTTCAATATGTGTTGCGAAGTGTAAAGCTCTAATGCATAAGTGCTTAGCTTATGAGTCTGAATAATAATCATGGTCAGATTAACCTAAGATCTTGTTAGGGGAGTCAAAAGAAAATATAACTCTACGGTTTAAAGAAATTGAAAAATCTTTAACAACATTTGTCAACTTCTTTTTGCCACATATATTACATTGGGATTCTTAGGGCAGAAATTTTAGTTTAAGATGTGAAAACACTCCAATATGTTTGGTGATTCGGCTCGCTGTGTCTTTTTACATTGCCAAAGTTTTGGGGGACTTTACATTTATGTGATGCAAATTTATGAATTATGTTTTGTTCACACCTTTGAATCTTCCCCTCTTTTTAATTAATCTACGATTAATTACAAGAGCAGTTTTCAATGAAGTTGTGTGTTGAAATTGACATGTTCATAGCTACAGAGACTGCACTAGCTAATAATGTTTTATTTTAAATGCCCAAATTTTGGAGTAATTAGAATATATTTTATTGATGAATGATCTTGACATTTTACAAAACATAGATTATGAAGATGAAGATAATCAGGAGAAAGAATCCTCCGATAACATGGAAGCCAAGTTGCCATTACAGTTGGCAATTGTAGGGCGGCCAAATGTTGGAAAGTCCACGTTGTTGAATGCAATATTACAAGAAGACCGTGTTTTGGTTGGGCCAGAAGTCGGTTTGACTAGAGATTCAATCCGGACACAATTTCATTATGAAGGGAGAACTATTTATTTGGTACGATTTAGTTGTCTTCTGTCTCTCTTTACAAGGACCATTCTCTTTCATAATATCCCTTCAACTACAAGGTTGATCAATTATGCGAATAAATTATTATTTGGATATGATGTCCTTCTGTACGTTTTTCTAAAGTATATTCAAGCTGGTCACAAATAAAAACCAAACAGCCCCTAAAATCAATAAGTGGAGTATATATAAAGTTTCTGCACACACACAAAATACATCATTATGCCCTTCCGTCTTTATCTTTAATATCTCTTGGTCGATATTGTACATACAAAGACACTATACACATTTGAAGTTGCTGAGCAAAAGATTTGATAAATAATTGTACTCTGCAATTAAATGACATTGCCTTCTTGTCTTTTAGTTATTATATGCTTTATCTCTGAATCACATATTTTTTCCATCTGTGAAGTTTTGCGTTTTCAAATTCTATTTCATAATTATGTGTTGAGTAATGTGCAGTTCTATTTCATTTCCAGGTTGATACCGCAGGTTGGTTGGAAAGGACAAAGCAGGAAAAGGGACCTGCATCTTTGAGTGTAGTGCAATCAAGGAAGCACCTAATGCGAGCTCATGTAGTTGCATTGGTCCTCGATGCAGAAGAGGTATGTGAATCATTATTTTATATTGTTGTGTGTGTAAGCCTTAAAATTAATAACAAGAAGATGAAGAAGAAACGAAACAAAAAAAAAAAAAAAAAAAAAAAAAAAAAAAAAAAAAAACTATGACCTTGCATCATGATATGAGAGCGTTGTAGTGTTGTTCCAAATCTAACTTTTTATGACATGTTCAGAAGCAACATACCTTAATGATTTTTAAAAGAATTGTTTGTCCGATTTGTTAATTTAATGAAAATCATTTATACTGATAAATATCTCGGGCGATTTCCTAAAGTATATAATGCCTGATTATTACAAGCATTTGTTTTCAGAAACAAACCCTTTGTTCATTATTTATACGAGATTGCTTTCTGCTAACTAGCTTAATCATTCTATGGTGACTAGATTGCCAGAGATAGGCGGAGCATGAAGCATGTTGAAGTAGTCATTGCAAGGAGAGCTGTGGAGGAAGGGCGTGGTTTGGTTGTAGTTGTAAATAAGATGGATCTTCTTAGAGGGAAACAAAACTCAAAACTCTACCAGAGTGTCGTCAAAGCTGTTCCCGAAGAAATTCAGACAGTAATACCCCAGATTTGTCAGCACGCGACAATTTTACTTTTGTGATGGGAACGAGAGAGGTTTTTTAGCATTCACGCTTTATATTTATTTTCCTCTGTTAGTACAACACACGGATTTGATCCGAGGTCCATTTAAATTCATTTGCAGATCACAGGAATACCTGTTGTGTTTGTTTCGGCACTCGAAGGAAAAGGGCAAACAGACGTGATGTGTCAGGTTGTTGAAACATACGGAAAATGGTGTCTAAGATTGCCAACTGCTCGTCTCAACCGCTGGCTACTCAAGGTTTGAGAACCGCCCCTTGTTCATTCATTTATACCCTATTTCCCCGAAGTACTACTCTATGCTTATTGTGTTCCAACGCCATGGTAGGTGATGAGCAGACATTCATGGAAAGATCACGCCGCTCAACCCAAGATTAAGTACTTCACTCAGGTGAAAGCGAGACCGCCAACATTTATCGCGTTTGTAAGCGGAAAAAACCAGCTGTCGGATACAGATCTCAAGTTTCTAACGAGATCTTTGAAAGAAGATTTTGATATGGGTGGCCTTCCAGTGAGGATATTGCAGCGAACAGTTGAAAAAGGTTCTATGAATAAAAGTGGTAAGAAGAACATGCAATCTATGGGGAAAGTAGTGGAAAGAGTAGTTTCTGACAAAAGGAGTATTCTTTCCCTAGAAAACAACTCATCAACTTGAAAATCTATATCTATATACATATAAAAGCCACTAATTTTCAGCCAATCAAATGGCTCCATTTTCCTGCCTTTCGTTTTTTTTTTTTTTTTTTTTTTTTTTTTTTTTTTGGGGTGAGTGGAAGGCCATATTTGTAGGGGAGTGACCTATTGCCTATTTGCGTATCCACATGACCTGCTACTTGATAGGAAGCGTGTGATTTCAACCAAGCTGTGTACGGGACTGCTGTATTGTTGGCAGAGTTGGTATTTCTTTTTTTTTTTTTTACGGCAGCAGGTATAGCTCTATCGATGTTACAGTTTCACTACCAGAGTTCCAAGCTTATATATAGAAGATACATGTTTTGAAACTTCAGCCTCTATTCAAATACAAACTTCAAAAACAAATTACATATTTTTTCGATGAAGGAAGATGTCTGGGCAGTTTTTTGTGGGTGCGCAGCTTCATCCTTAGCACATCCTCAGCAGACCACCAAGGAATCTACTATTGAGTTAATGCCAACATCCTTTCTTTTGGAATTCTAATTTACGTAAGTTGTTTAATATGCACACAAAAAAGAAAACTTTTAGAGAAAGGATCAATAGTTAACAAATGCAGGCAGAATGAAAAGGATGAAGGAATCAACAAGCATACATGGAAAGAGAAAACTTTTAGAGAAAAAAAAAGGTACAATGGAAGCATACATGGTGTTTTAAATTCAAGCTTTATCAAATTTTCACTTACTATTTGATTTGCATCTTGCTCCTGTTTTGCTTGTGATATGTGTCTCAACTCTGCACCATCTACACCATATTTATAAAACAATTGTGTTAGTACTAAAAACAAACATGCATTCTGACCTTGAATAGTTGCTATCAACAAGTAAATATTAGTTGTGAAGTTCAATCCTTAGTCCTTTATCTGTCTATGCATATGCTTCCAAGTGAATTGTAGTCATGAAATTCAATCTTTTGTTGTAAATCTGTCTATGCATATACTGAAAAAAAAAGGGAAGACAATAATTGATGTGAATGCCCCTGTTGGCTTTTCTAATGTTTCACTATAGTACATTAGTACCAGTGGACTCAAGTTATTCAGAGATTGAGCTGTAGTTGAATTAGACTATGATATGCTCAGAGGTGACCTCTTTGGAGAAAGAGGCATGGTGCAAAATAACAAGACAGATGGGTCTGGTTTCTACCGCAATACAAAATACAAGGTAGCATTATGTTTTGAGTTTTTTTGGTCCTATTCATTATCTAACCTCACATTGGTGATAAGAATGAATTCCTATTCAGCTTTGTTGGATTCTACTGAAAAATTGTGATATAATATTTGAATAATTTATTTCTTATTTAAAGTACAAAAACAAGCCATCACCTTTCATGAGTACAATACAAGTTGCACAATATCCAATATACACAATATTACTACTTTTCCCATACACCTAGCCCTACTACTAGGCATTAATTGTTGATGGTAAGCTTTGACTCTCATATATTAATGTTTGATTGTGACTTTTCAACTCTCTAAAAGTTGGTATCTATATATACATGCCATTTAAGAAACAAAGATGTTCATTCTCAAAGAAAAGTTCTGTAAGTGCATAGTAAAGAATTGCAAGAACAATGAAGAAAGTGAAGGGGTCAACTACCATACGTGGAAAAAGAAAACATAATGTTGAAGATAAAAGTACAATGGAAACATATCTGTTGTCCTACATTCAAACTCTATGAAATATTGACTTAATATTTCATTTGCAATATGTGCCTGATTTGCTTTACATATGTGTGTGAAATCTGCACCAAATTTTTTTTTTTTTAAAGTAATGTGAATTCTAGGAAAAAATATGCAATTGAAACATATATCAAATTTGTTGCTAATTGTGAAACACATGAGATGTTAAATGCAATTGAAACATATATCAAATTTGTTGCTAAAATATTCATTGAATGTTAACCAAAATAAACCAAAAATAAAATCTAATATATAAATGAAACACATGAGATGTTAAATGTATAGAGAATAATAATAAAGCCTTAAATTTTTCCAGAGTAATAGTAACCTGAATTATATATATAGATGTAAAAAATATAGTTAAAAATTACAAAAAGAATATTACCGTCCAAAGAAGGTGTTCACTGTATGTATCTCTTCTTTGTAACTCTATCCAGACAGCTTAGTTCCAGTCGTTTGCAATATTGCTATAGTTTTTTGAGGACATGTGCAGACACAAATAATAGAAATAGTATATTCTGCATTTGAAAGCTTACACTCTAATGTTGAGGTAAATGAAAATAATAATAATAATAATAATCTCACTGGAAATATATTTTTATACATGTTCTGTTCTGGTGCATAAACATAATTAGAATTAGTCAGTATTACAATATAGCAAATATTGCTCATCTAGGAAATGAAACAATGAAGGTGCAAATTTCCATCCATAAGGCTTGGCAATTATAGCTCTAAGTTGTTTCCTTTTATGCTCGGAATTTACTTACGATGTAAAACCCAGGCAATCAATCATCAACATATAATCATCTTTAATTTATGAGCAACTCAAAGCAGCTGAAGGATATTATATTTGACCTAAGATTTTCCAAAAGAAGGGTAGTTTTTCCCTTTTCTTGCTTGATTAAAGTTGGAAAGTAAAGAATCATATAGAACAGAACAGGGAAAGATTGAAAGAATCCTCTGAGACTAAAGAGCATAAGAACAACCAAAAGACAAGAAATTGAAAAGAAAAAAAAAATCAGAAACCTAAATAGTAGGAGACCAACTTATGTAACAGAACCAATAAGAGGGAGAGAAAACAAAACATAAATTATTTCATTAGCTCTAATATTTCTGAATATTGGGAAATTGTATGGTAAGAAACTATGCAATACGGATCAAGAACATGAAATCAAACTCCAACAATGTTAGTGTTGAAGAAGGATTATGGATTAACATTTGTTGTTTCTTAAAATTACAGGATATCATGTGTGTTCCGAAAACAGAAATGGCTGATCTCCACTTTTGGGATCAGCCTCCGTTTTTGTCTTAGTACATAGTTCAAATCAGAAACATGGAGGACTCATCCCATTTACACTACATTACATGAAGCTATTTTAGTTTTAAACTGGAATATTACACGTGTGTTTTCGAGCTTGCAGATTCATCTGCAAAAGCTTTAACGACTGCCGCACTAACCATCCATCAAAGCAGAAACAGAGCCATTGAAAATGATCTTTTGATTCTGAAAAAAATAATATATCAAGAAAACTGCAAGATGAGCAGGTTTCACAAACTAATGAACTCAGTTTTTTTTCTCAACAGTTAAATAAACAATTTTCAAATATTAATCGCATTTGAACTCAAATAAACTCTTAAAAAAATCTGACATATAAATTGAACACATGGGATGTTAAATCTATATAATAATAAACCCTAATTTATCCGACAAAATATATGCATATAAAAAATAAAAAATCTATAATAAAAACGCAGACATGAACAAAAATATTGCAAAGAACAAAATATTTATTAAAAAAAAAATACTTTGAAAATTATTGCATGTGTATAATATTCCTAAAATCGAAATATACACATCCGTCTAAACAAGAACATACTTGATTAAATGCAAAATCAAAAAAGGCAATGTTTTACCTTTCAGATGTTGTAGTCTCGATGCATGGTATTGTTTGCTTTGCCGCCCAGATTGTTTCTGCCCGCCGAACACCTACCGCTGGATCGAGGAGGATTAACCGATTGGTTAGTAGAGTTTCGTCCGGCCGGGTTTTGACTTCGGAAACTCCAATTACCTATAATTCCGGCGGTGGTGTGGTAATTTCCGAGTCGCAGCAATTTGTTCTTTCCCGTGAATTAATCCAGCGTCAGCTTCATTTCTTCTTTGCATGCAATCTCAATTTCTGGGCGATGAAATTTGGTCTGGTGCGATGGTAACTCTGGGCAGAACTTATTAATCTGCATAAGAACTCTTTTTTTTTTTTTCCCTTTAATTCATTTGCTATTGCTGTTTCTATTGGATTTGCTTATATTGAGCAATGTGTTTGTGGCGAGGTTTCTAGAAACGGTAAGGGAGAGTGTCGAGAGAGGACACAGAAGCGAGAAGAGAGGGGAGCTGCAATAATGTCTGCGTAGTCAAGATTTCTTTGGTCTTTTATTGTGGGCCGTGGGTCTTGAATTGGGCCGATGGTTTGCAGTTTGTATTGCTAGGATAAATGGGCCGATTGTTATACATGTGTGTGTCTATATATATATATATATATATATATATATATATATATATATATATATATATATATATATATATATATATATATATATATATATATATATATATATATATATATATATATATATATATATATATATATATATAGGGGTTTAGGCTGGAATTTTTTTGGGCAATATATATAAAATATCAATAATTTGATATATGTTTATGTTGGCCCAGAGTTATTGGATTATTATTTATTTAATTCAAGAAATTGTATTTTAAATTATATTGTCCTCTGATTTAAATTTTTGTATGGTTTATAGTGAAAATGTAAATTAAGAATGGTATGTTATTTTATTTATATTTGTAAATAAATTTTATTTATACTGAATTGATGTAGAGAATATTGATGATCAAGATTATTCCAGTGTTCATTGTGAACACCGTGGTGTGCATGGATTGTTATTGAAAAAAATCAGTTTTTGTTCATGAACAATTATATGTACCTTTGTCTAGAATTAACAATTCAAATGGTTAAGTTATTTATTTGCAACGCTAATGAAAAGTATGTTTCTTCAACGTCAAATGTTGTATATTTAATAATCTATAAAATTTGTATATTATGAATTGTTTGTTACATGGATATTCATGACAAAAAAAAAAAAAAAACATGTTCAATTATAATACACAATGGTTTGAGCTATTTTAGGTCTCAGATTTGTCATAAAAACTACGAACTCCAATTACAATAATAGGAAAATCTTAATAATACTTGGTTTTATAGTTTTGTTGTTGTCAATAACAAAATATATATATATATATATATATATATATATATATATATATATATATATATATATATATATATATATATATATATATTTTTTTTTTTTTTTTGTCCGTGCATCGCACGGGTAGAGTACTAGTTATACTTAGTACTTGGTTGTAGGTGATAACATAGTCTTACGAATAGGAATGTTTAACATATCTTAAGAATCCGTTTGTGTTTGGGCATGTTTGGTTATTAGCAGATTCATCAAAATTTTGACAAATCCGCTGACTGGTCAAAACGCCAAAGTCATTGTTTGGTTAACAGCGGTTTGGAGCAGCGGATTTAACAGCGTGTTGGGTTGGCATTTTGGGGAAGGTAATTACCTTCCCCAAAACTTTGGACGCGTATTGTAATTTTTTTTAAAAATATGTTATCTTTACGCGTCCAAAGTTCATGAACTTTGGACGCGTAAAGGTAACATTTTTTTTTAAAAAAAAGTAGAATACGCGTCCAAAGTTCACTCTGGACGCGTATTATAATTTTTTTTTATTTTATATTTATTTGATACCACCCAGAGCTGACCATGCCTTACTGGAATTCTTCGAGAAGAAAAGAAAGATGTAAGCTGGATTCAATGCCCTTACCACAGAAACATCATATACTAAACAGGTTGTAAATTCCAATCGACCCCAAACTAAAGAACCAGATAGTGAGGGCCGGAGCAAATTTGAAGACAACTTTACTTGACCCAAATCGCTATATGCTGAACAATCCACCAAGGATGACTATCGAAGTGATAATAAGAGCATCTGCAAAACAAACCAGTCTACTATATTCAACTTTAACCATGAAAACCAATGTATTGTAATAGTTACGAGTTTAATTTACGACAAGATTTACTTTCAAAAAACTATGTTTTGAGTCAAGGCAAAAGAACTATGAAGTGTACTCACTTGTTCCAAAACCCGATATCTGGAGAACACTACCCTAGAGAAAGGCAACAGCATAGGGCCCTTAGGACATGTAGTAAAGTATAGTAATAGGAAAAAGAATATGTCACACCTTTACATCATCAAACTTATAGTACTACCTGTGCTTGTTAGGCGCCAATGATCAGCACTAAAACCTGTACATGACTTTATTGGATAAATAGTAATAGATTTGAGGAAGTACAGAGTTGTGGTCTTTTCAGTTCCTTCAATTGGCAATGAAGTACAGACTAAATAAAGATAATAAAAAAAGAAAAGAATAAGACTCATTAATGAGAGGGCAGAAAGAGATCTTGTGGAGCAAATGATAACCTTTGATTAAAGGGGGAGCAGATCTTTCTCTTAAAGCACACCCATTTGAAGGAAATGACACAAAGGACCTCTCAATGAAATCAATGAATCTCTGAATACCAAATCGTAAGAAAGGCAGAAACAGTATTTCAGATGAACACAATATGAATAAGCTAAGAGTAAATGCTCACAGCTAAGAAAAAGAAAATTTATCAACCTCATCATCATTCAAGGCAATGGCACAAAACCAACTTACTTCTTAAAGTGCTAACCAAATGAACTGAAAAATGTAGGTAGAGGTAATATTGGGTAAAACAGTACAAGAAATTTATAAGTAGAAAGTCTATCCATAGCAAAATGTGCCTCATTTGATCAATAATTGTTTGTATTAGGGATGGGCAAATTAGTTCGGTTTATTCAAATCGAACCGAATCAAACCGGACGAGTTCCGTTCGATTTCAATTCATATAGAAAACCTAATGGTTTTAGTATTTATTGTTGGAAAAAATAGCTTAAAATGACATAAAATGACATATTAAGTGGCTATTTTGTGATACAATTATCAGCGGGGTCCACATCCGATTTGGGTCGAGTCAAAGTGGATTCGAGTTCTTCGTAGTGAGACGAAGAGATTGATATATTGTACGCACAAAACGGATAATGGGTGAATGAGATATTTATTCTCAAAGTAGACCCATTTGAGTTGGAAAATGAAGGGAAAAGAATAAGACTCATTTAGAAGATTCTGCACTCTTTTGACTGGAGAAATGAAAGATGAAAAGTCAGATTTTGGTGACAGTAGTGCTGATGAGCCTAAACTTAAATACTGCACAGAAGAATCTGTTGATTTCACTAAGATTGCTATTGACAAACTTCCAACTGTTATTATAATTGGACGCCCTAATGTTGGAAAATCCGCTTTGTTTAATCGGTTGGTATTGCTATGATATTCTTTATCTATAGTCATTAACCATGTCATTTTATTAATATGGTTGTCTTGTAAATGTTGGTATGTGATATTGTAGGTTGATACAAAGGAGGGAGGCCCTTGTGTACAGCACGCCTATTGACCATGTTACTCGAGATATTCGTGATGGGATTGCGAAATTGGGTGATTTGCGGTTTAGGGTGTTGGATTCTGCTGGCTTAGAGGCAGAGGCTTCCTCTGGTTCAGTTCTTCAAAGAACTGCAGAAATGACTGGGAATGTGCTGGCAAGATCTCAGTTTGCACTCTTCTTAATTGATGCACGGTATGGTAGACTCATCATCAAATTTTTGCATATTTGGTGAAGAAGTTTGAAGAAGGAAATTGTATATATATTATGTGTTTACCCAAAAGAACTGACCACAATATATAGGAAGTGAAAGGAAAGCTAAAAGACCCTAACTGTCATAGAATAAACCCTAGGGATACTAACAGACATACAATAAAAGCAAATAATAAAAGCATAGTATATACAATAAATAAATCATCTCAACATCCCCCCTCAAGCTGGAGCGTGAATATCAAAAGCTCCAAGCTTGTTACACAAATATTCAACTCTGAGACCTCTTAAAGCTTTGGTGAAGATGTCAGCCAACTATTCATTTGTACCCACGAATGAGGTAACAATTTCCCCGGATGTGATCTTTTCACGAATAAAATGACAATCGATCTCGATGTGTTTTGTTCTCTCATGAAAAACAGGATTGGATGCAATATGCAAAGCAGCTTGATTGTCGCACATCAGTTTAATTGGCCCTTTCACACAAATTTTTAATTCAGTCAAGAGATGCTTCAACCAGATTAGTTAACATGTTCCCAAGGCTATTGACCGATATTCTGCCTCTGCACTTGATCGAGCCACTACATTTTGCTTCTTACTTTTCCAAGAAATTAGGTTGCCACAAAGAAAAACACAGTATCCTGATGTTGATTTTCTATCCCAAGGGCATCCAACCCAATCTGCATCAGTATAACCAATAATCTATGTATTTCCATGATCCTTGTATAACACACTAGTTCCTGGAGACTTCTTGATGTATCTTAGAATCCTAATGACAGCATCCCAATGACTATCACACGGAGAGGCCAGAAATTGACTCACAATGCTAACTGCAAAAGAAATGTCGGGGCGAGTGACTGTTAAGTACAACAATTTCCCAACCAATCTTCGATATCTTCCTGGATCTGAAAAGGGGTTCCCTTGTTCCGGTATAAGCTTAATGTTAGGATCCATGGGAGTATCAATTGGTCTACAATCAAGCATACTCGTTTCCTCTAATATGTCCAAAGCATATTTTCATTGAGATATACAAATCCCCTGCTTTGACTGGGAAACTTCGATCCCTAAGAAGTATTTCAATTTTCCAAGATATTTTGTCTCAAAGTGTTGGAAAAGATGTTGCTTTAATTGGAGTATTCCTTCTGCATCATCTCCAGTGATCACAATATCATCGACATAAACAACAAGATAAATGCTCTTACCTTGTCGATGCCTGTAAAACACAGAATGGTCCACTTTGCTCCGAACTAACCCAAACTCTTGTAGAACTGTGCTAAAACGTCCAAACCAGGCATGTGAAGACTGTTTCAATCCATAGAGAGAGCGTTTTAATTTGCAAACCAGGTCAGTCTCCCCCTTGAGCAACAAAACTAGGAAGTTGCTCCATATGCACTTCCTCTTTTAAATCCCCATGTAAAAACGCATTCTTGATGTCTAACTGGTATAGAGGCCAATGATGTATAGCAGCAATAGATAGAAAGATTCTGACAGAAGAGATCTTGGCCACGGGTGAGAATGTATCGGTGTAATCAACGCCAAATACTTGAGTATACCCCTTTGCTACGAGACGAGCTTTGAGTCTATCTATTTGTCCATCAGGTCCAACTTTGACATTATAAACCCATCGACAACCAACAACCGTTTTTCCAGGAGGTAATGGAACCAAGTCCCAAGTTCCCGAGAAATACAAAGTAGCCATTTCATCTACCATAGCCTGTTGCCAACCAGGTTGGGAAAGAGCTTCCTCAACTGATTTAGGAACAGAAACAGATGATAAACTGGAGATGAAAGCGTTATAAATAGGGGAAAAACGGTGATAAGAGACAAAATTATATATAGGGTAGGGATTGCGAGTAGGCCTGTTACCTACCCGACCCGCAATGGGAGAACTAGAGATTGGAGCAGGAACCGGATCCGAGGGAAGAGACCGCTCAGGAGATGAATCAGCAGGTTCAATGTGTGCAGCAGTAGTGGTTTGTGGTAATTTTGACCGACAATGATAGGTGAACCGGAAAGGAGAAATAGTATGGGTTTGTGATGTATTGGGAGGTGGGACACCCGGAGATAGTGGTATTTCTATCCCTCCAAACGAGAGACTGGTAGGACCTCAGGAAAAGGATCCACAACCTCTGGACAGTCAGATGAAAAGAATGGAGTGTACTCAAAGAAGGTAACATTTGGTGATACATAGAATCGTCGTGTGTCAAGGCAATAACATCTGAACCCTAGAATACCCCACAAAAATACATTTCAAGGACTTGGGTGAGAGTTTATCACAACCAGGAGTAATATCCCGGACAAAGAAAGTGCAACCAAAAACCTTAAGAGGGAGCTTGTGTAATGGCTCTTGAGGAAATAGTATGCTATAAGGTATTTTGCCGTGTAGAACAGATGATGGCATACAGTTAATAAGGTAACATGAAAGAAGGATAGCATCTCCCCAGAAATAAGAAGGAACCTTGTAGTGAAGAAGCATAGTCCGAGTAGTTTCCACTAGATGCCTATTCTTCCGTTCAGACACACCATTCTGTTGTGGGGTATCTGGACAGGAGGACTCATGGAGAATACCCTCAGAGTCAAGAAGGGTAGACAAAGGAGTATTGAAATATTCTTTGGCATTATAACTCCGAAGAATATTAATAGACACTCCAAACTGATTTTTAATTTCATTATGAAACTTTTGAAAGATGTTGAACACTTCAGAACGTCGTTGCATTAGGAAAACCCAAGTACAATGAGAAAAGTCATCAATAAAAGTAACAAAATACCTAAAACCCAACAAAGAAGTGACACGACAAGGACCCCATATATCACTGTGAACTAAGGAAAAGGGGGATGAGGATACTTTATTAACCCGTTCAGGAAAGGAGGTTCTTGAATGTTTTCCCAATTGACAAGATTCACACTCTAGTGAAGGCAACTTTGATAGACTCGGTTCACGTTGTTGTAGTTTCCTCAAACTTGGATGACCTAGACGACAATGAGCAAGGGAAGGAGGAGCAGTAGCATTACAGACAGCGGAAGCAGGAGTGGATAGACGGTATAATCCTTTTGATTCATACCCCGAGCCAATCGTCTTCCCCGAACGACGGTCCTGTATAATAACCGAATAAGAAGAAAAGGTGACAAGACAATCTAGAGAGTGAGTAAGTTGACGAATGGAAATCAAGTTAAAAGGACACGTAGGTATATACAAAACTGATGACAAAGGTAAATTAGAAAGAGGTCTTGCTTTACCAACCCCGTTGGCAATACATATGGATCCATTACCAAACACAATAGACGGAAGAGACTTAGAGTTTGTAAGGTGAGTCAATAAAGAAGAATTACCACAAATATGTTCAGAGGCACCTGAATCAAGGACCCATGGTCCAAGAGGTCCAGATTGAGAAACAAGGGCAGTATGAGTCTCTCCGGGATGAGCCAAAGGAGTGACAACAGCAGCTTGGGCATTAGCTTTAAACCGGGAAAACGCTTCATATTCTGCAAGAGAGATAGTCTTAGAACCTGATTCTTCTTGTTTGAACTGAGCCACATTTGTAGGGGTATGCAACAGTTTCCCATGTAGCTTCCAACATCGGTCTCGTGTGTGTCCAGATTTATTGCAGTAATCACAATATCTAGCATTTTTCTGCCCACTACGATCTTTATTCCGGTTGCCCAGATTGTTACCTCGGCCTCCTTAGATCACAAGAGCAGATTGTTCTGTGGTGGGTGCAGGAATCTCACCCAGAAAAGAAATCACTTGAAGAAGGCGTTTGAACAATTCTTGGATCCCTAGCATAACCTTATCCCTAAGAATCTGATTTCGAGTATTCTCAAACTCGGGGCCTAATTTAGACAAAACAAGAATAACAAAAAAAATTTCCCGTTGGGCAGCCTGTTTAGACAATCTGGTTCATGTGTCAATTCAAATTAAGGATTATGTATCTACCCGTTCTCAATCAGAGTTATATATCAAGGGAGATGATTCAAGAATTGAGACAACTCTACAACGACTTGAATCACTAACTATCTCTCCCATTGTTCTAAGAGTTACAACTCTGGTTTTACTCTCTTCTCAAGACCAAAAGTTCTGAATATTATGAAGATGAACTTGAGAAGAATACTTGATGCTTAATCAGTGGACACTATGATCATGCAACTGTAGGAACAGTGTAGGATGTGTCAGTGAAGCGGACTGCAACAGAATAGCTCTCCAAAGAAGGGATTCTTGGACTTCTGTTGGCATGGATCTCCGACTTCAACAATTAACTATTTCATTGTAGATTAGGTACTGACCGAGTGTGGATACTTTGGGTGATATCCTTTCATCTCTACCTTTCTGTATAATTGGAGTTGGAGATAGTGAATTGAAAGCATCGATGATCGTCCCACATACGTAGATACACGTTGTATCAAACTGGGTAACCAAATAATATTGGTGTTGTTTACTTTTTGTCTTTAAGTTTTCGCACTGTGTTCATATCTGTTGCTACGTCTGATATAGTATTTGGTTAGGTTCTTGTCAATATCAACTGCGCACTGTTTTAGGATAGAAAATATATCAGTCATTATCGATTACCAAAACACGCAAAATCACATTACGTTTGGTCTAGTTGCCTATTTGACTATTTTTTGAATAGCTTATTATAAAGGCAAATTATTTTCTTTTTTTTTATCCTTAAAATATTTTAAATTTTAGTTATAAATTTTATAATAATTTAATTTAAAATTATTATTATTGTTGTTGTAGAATCGACTAGAAACTTATTTTAAAAAAGGTGCATTTATGATGCAATTGAAATGAAAATATGGACTAAATATATAGGTTTTAGATTTATATTTAATTATTATACATAAATATAAATTAATAGCATAAATTATTGTGCAAAATAATCTTTTAAATTTATAAATGCAATATACTACTCTAAAGCACTACTAATCCTGATTTTCAACATTTTCACTTCAATCCGATATTAATCAAATATTAAGTGACAAATTCTTCAAAATTCAAACACAATTGTAAATTTTTAGTATTTAACAAATATCATTAATTTAAAACAAATATCATTAATTTAACAAAGAAGAAATAAAACATAATTAATTGAGGATAGGGCCTTTGGAGCCAATCGTTATGCCATGGAACCGTGTTCACCATTCATGGTGAACACGGTTCCAACGGTGTTAGTACACCGTTATTCTTTTTTTTTTTTTTTCTTAATTAATTGTGTGACTTTTCTTCTTCATTTTCACATTTTGCGGTTTCACTTTAATTTGAGGTGAACAATGATTTCGGACATTCATAAATTATGAATTCATGCCTGCACATTCACTTTGGAACCATGCCTACACATTCCCGTCTGAAATCACGGACATTCATAAATTATGAATACATGCCTGCACATTCACTTTGGAACCATGCCTACACATTCACTTTGGAACCATGAGATTATGAATTTTCTGTTATAAGATTATGAATTTTCTGTTATAAGATTATGAATTTTCTGTTATGAGATTATGAATTTTATGTTATGAGATTATGAATTTTCTGTTATGAAATTATGAATTTTCTGTTATGAGATTATGAATTTACATTACATTCATAATCTCATAACAGAAAATTCATAATTTAATAAATATTTTACTTTTATGCGATTATGAATTTTCTGTTATGAGATTATGAATTTACATTACATTCATAATCTCATAACAGAAAATTCATAATTTAATCAAACGCGCGCCGTTAACTCCACATCCGCGAATTTTATTTTTTGTTTTTTTTTTTTTTACCTAAAAACGACGTTGTTTGGACTTGTACTCACCATTCACGGTGAACACGTTTCCAGGGCATAATTTGCCCTGGGGAGCGGCATTGGTCACGTCCATCAAATTCAAAATACTTTGGTCCTACCCAATCAAGAAACTATCCAACACAAAATTCAATCTTGATATTTTTGTTGTCCCAAAAAAAAAAATCCATCATTTTTGTGAACAACACAATGTTTTTAATTTGTTTTTTTAGTACTACTAATTCTATTACAATGTAATATCTATTTATAATTATTTTCTCAATTTGACTCAAACTCATGACCTCTCATTTATGAGACCACTAGATCACAAGGTCATTGACATATTTTTAATTCGTATACATTAATGAAATACTCTTTTGTATATATATATATATATATATATATATATATATATATATATATATATATATATATATCCTATTTGAAGTGTTTGATTCGGTCAATTAAGGTTGGACCAATTTATTTATACTTTTTTTTTTTGTTATTAGTTAATACGGAGTAACTTTTATATATTTAGATATTCCGAATTGAAATTCTAACTTCATGTATGAAGGAAAAAAGAACAAAATTAAAGTAAGAAAATGAAAAGTTGTAAGAAAAAGAGAGTGACGTCCGGCATGGAACTATGGAAGGGCACATGGAGGGGATCAGTTTTGAAGCTGAATAATGCAATAGTGGAAACAGGGCAAGTGGAGAAGATCAGACTAAACCAATTATTAAAATTTATTTTTCTGAATACTTATTTGTTTTTCCAAAATAAAATAATTCAAATGGGATATATAGGCATCAGCTTCCAACTCCCCACTAACCAAGTCATATGGGATCCTATCACACTAAGGGTGTGTTTAGTTTGCGCATAGGAATCGGAATCGGAATGAGTATCAAATACTTGGTAATAGTAATGAGTTTTGGTGAAAATATTTAACATGTTTGGTAGTAGGGTGGAATGGAAATGATTACTTATAGTAGTGCTTGAGAATAAATAAAGGAATGAAATCCTTATTTTATTTGGGTATGTGTTTTTAAATTGATGGTGATGTGGATCTTTGTTGATGATTTCAAGTTTCGATTCACCAAAGATTCCTCTGGTTGCCCGATCTTTTCCTCACCAAAACAGCAGAAACAACATTTACGGTTTATGGGGGTTGGAGATCCACAAGATTCGTATTATCTTGATAAGCCTAAAAGAACATCTCCCAAATCACATGAGAGAACAAAATGCCTAGCTAGCATTTCTTTCATTCAATCTCCAAAATTCTGCCTACCAGATGATGGTTTAGCCTCCTTTTTATAGAAGACTATTTACAAGGCATTAAAAAAGATTTATCTCCCTTGAACTAGTAACATAGAAATAAAGAAAACAAAAGGTCAGTAATTAAATTTAACATAAATGCATTTTAATTAACTAAAATAAGTACATTTTAATTATATGACTTCATTTCAATAATGATCAGGTTCAATGAGCCTTCTAGGGCCTTCTTCTTTATATTTTTGGACCGATATAGTGATATTTTAATTTACTTGGCCGTGTCCTCATCAGATGGGGTATTCGAAATCCATAGTAATATTCTAAAAATCTATCAACCAAACAACAACAATCACTTTCATACTCATTCCTATGGGCAAAACCCACCAACCAAACACACCCTAAATATGTTGTCCTTTGAAACCCAGAAACGTGGTAATTATTTTTGAATATTTTTATGTATTTACCAAGTAAAACATTATTCTTAATCTAAAAAAAACTATAAAAATAATGCAATTGACCTTTTGTTTCAATTCTGTAAGTAGAGGTGAAGAAGGGTTAGATTGGTCCCAATTTGAGCAGAACCTTTCTTCAGAGATTTGGCATTAACCATTGGTTTAAGTTTCAAAGCTGGTTGTAGTTAGGTTGGTCCAGTACTCGCACTTTAGGTTTAGTTTAGACCAATTCTTTTCAATTTGGTATCTTATGAAAAGATTGTACCCGAGTTTTAGTAGTATATAAGGGATAATACAGTATGAGGTGTAGAAGATAGTTTCAATTTACTATGACTGTTATAACTTAAGTAATATAAATCTCATCTCATTAGGTTTTATTTTATTTTATTTTTTTTAAAAAAAAAAAAAAAAAAAAAAAAGTAAACCGCGTGAGGGAGAAAAGGACAGGTAAAAAAGTAAATTGCGCTTTTATCAAGATAGGAGGAATCTTGTGGCATAAGTTAAAAGACGCGTGTTATTTCTGAACAATTTTAATAGATACCGAAAAGTGATCTAGTTGTATAAATGTTATGTATCATTATACTTAATATTATTTAGTAAATTTATCTTAATTTGAACTGGCCCCGCAGATTTAACCACGTTAACATTTTGTGTCTCATTGTATAATCTCAGTTATGACACACGGACTGCAGTCTCATAGTAAAGTCTCATCTCACTAGAGTATTTTTTTTATAAAAAAAAAAAAAAACGCGTGAGAGAGAAAAGGACAGGTAGGGCTAATGGATGGGGGTGGGGAAATGGAGAATTAAGAATCCAAAACTGCTACTATTCCTTCAATTCATTGTTGCCTCCTGTTGGGTGTTGCGTGCGCTTTTGATGGTGAAATGAGGGGATGGCTATTGGCTAACGCTCCAGTATTGCCTTATATTAATGCATGTTCTGTGTCGGTGGGTTAGTCGCCAACTCCTCCTCATCCTTTATTTGTCAATCTCTCTCTCTCACACACACACACATCTATATTATATAAGTTCCGGTGCGGTTCTGTGTACCAGGTGCGGTAGTGAGGTGAGATGAAAGCCATTAATCTTGTCAAGATGGACGTCTAGAATTAACAAATTTTTTTTTAAAAAAATATAGTGACAATTTGATCTTTTTGCATCTAGTTCAAATTTAAGGTGCGTGATTTTTCTTTTTAAAGTGCGTGGTTTTTGTGCTGTGTGCTTAAGGTGCGTCAGTTATTGTAAACTTAAGGTGAGTCGTCCTAAAGTTTTATGTGCGTGATTTTCCTTCTTAATGTGCGTCGTTTTCTTTCTTAAGGTGTGTTTTTTTCCTTCTTAAGGTGTGTCCGTCTAAAACTTTAGGTCCGTGGTTTTTCCTCTTAAGGTGCATTGTTTTCCTTCTTAAGGTGATTTGTTTTCCTTCATAAGGTGCATTGTTTTTCTTCTTAAGGTGCGCCATTATTACAGTTTTTCTTTTTTCATTCAACAGTATAATGAATTTTTCCAATTTTGATTCCCAAATTCAAAATGATCTAATTCAAAAAAAAATAAAAAATGATAGCAATATCATACCAAATGGTGGAGATGTTATATTTGGAGTAAACATAAAGAAGATGGATGCATGACGCGCGTTTTATTTTTAAATTTTCATTGATTTGATCCGTTGATCTAGATTTGATTAACGGCTCAGATCTAACTCCATTTTTCACTTGGGAACATCTTCGCACCAGAACTCATCCATATATATATTTTTGAATGTTATATATATATATATATATATATATATATATATATATATATATATATATATATATATATATATATATATATATATATATATATATATAATAGAGATCAAATGCGGTAATAGGCTTGTGGTAAAAGATAGGGTTTAATCTCAGTCATTCATTTAATCAAAATCAACAGATCAGATTGAAGAAAACTTTTTAAAAAAATATGGTGGCAATTTGGTCTTTTTACGTATTGGTCAAACTTATGGTGCGTCGTTCACCTTTTAAGATGCGTCCTTTTTCTTAAGGTGCGTGGTTTCTGTGCTTAAAGTGCATCAGTTCTTTAGTTGAGAACTTAAGTTGCATTTTTTATTAAAACTTTAAGGTGCGTCAATCTAAACTTCACATGGAAAAGTCTTCGCACGTGAACTGATATATATATATATATATATATATATATATATATATATATATATATATATATATATATATACACATACACGAATATATGTATGTGTATATGGGTGTATTATATATTTATTTATTTTAATTTTAATTGAATAAGTTTTTATTTATTTTGATACGAATTCTTATTTACTATCAAATAATGAAATTTCTTTCATTAAAAAAAAAACATAGCTTAGTCTGTCTCCTCTCCGGCGAACTGATGTGGGCCTGTGTCGATGGTGGCTGGACAGCAGCAATGTAGCAGCGGCGGTGGATGGCGACAGTGCAGCGGTAGTCCCCATTCTCCGGCGTACTCCTTGCAGCGGCGAGCAACAGTGGCGATGACAGTAACCTTCGTCGACCAACTGCAGCAGATCGGTGGCGGATCGAAGTAACTAGCAACAGTAGCAACGGCTGGGCAAGAAGCAATATCAAATGCTTGGGTCCGGAAGATCTCCAGTAGCAGCGAGCTTGGCGCTGACCTTCTCCTCCAGCGAGCGGAGAAACGGCTGGGCAGCAGCAGATCGGCTCAGGCGACCGGCGGCGGTGGCTCTCCCTCTCATCGACGGCGGTTGGAGCTATGGCGGATGCCAGCAGTCCAGCGACCTTCTCCGGCGTAGCTGTTTTCCCCAGCAGCAAGAAGCAGCAGCGACGTCCTCATCCTGCGAGGTAGCAGCTCCGGCGAAGCTTCCCGGCGGGCAGTGGCGGTAGACGGTGGCGCGACTTGATTTCGGAGAGGAGACGAAGACTAAGGGTCTGTTTGGAAAGTAGGAAAATGACTTCTGGAAAATGATTTCTGGAAAATGAGTTATTTTTCGGAAAATATTTTCCTTTCTCGTGTTTGGCTGCACAGTGGAAAACTGTCTTTGTATGTTTGGTTCATTTTCTGGAAAATGGGGTAGAATTATATAATTAAATAGTTTATATAATTAATTATTTTGTTTAAAATATAAAATATTTATTTTTTGAAATCAAATAATCAAATAATATTATTTATTAAAAAAAAAAAAGAAGAAGAAAGAGACGGCGACCGTTGTTCTCTGGTTCCAGTCGGAAACCAGAGAGCACTGCTCCCTGGTTTCCGGCTGGAAACCAGAGAGCACTGCTCCCTGGTTTCCGCCGGAAACCAGAGAGCCGGTGCTCTCTGGTTTCCAGACGGAAACCAGAGAGCACTGCTAGAAGAGAACACTTGTATAGCCACAAATTGAAAACTAAATTCGAAGAGAAGAGAACTGTGCGCAATAGAGGTTGGTGAAGTCGCGGAAATTCTCTGGCCAAAAGATAAGAGAACAAAGAATGGAAAATGACTTCCCCCAAAAAAAAGGGGAAGTCATTTTCCAGAAAAGAGGCCTCATTTCCCATTGACTATGTGGCATTTTCCTTTGACTTCTATTTTCCTTGCACAGCCAAACACCAAAAACATGGAAAATGATTTCCAGAAATCATTTTCCGGGTTTCCAAACACACCCTAAGGGGGGTGTATTCAATCCTGACTTTTGTAGAGTTTTAAAGACTTTTAAAATGATAGATTTTAATAAACTTTGATTGACTTTCATAGAGTCGTTCAAAACTTTTTAAAACTTTATAAGACTCTATAAAAGTCTATATAAAAAACATTCATAGACTTTTATCAACTTTTTATTTTAAAAAGTCTACAAAAGTCATTGAAATTCTAAATTGAATACATCATTATAAACTTTCAATGATTTTGATTCTTATCATTTATAATTTTCTTACAAAACATTTATAATATATCATAAAATTTTCTTATTATGTAGTTTTTCATCCACATCAACATTCTCAACATTATTATTTTTATCCATAGTATGTTGAGACTTATATGCTAATTACTTATATATATTATTAATAAACATCAAAAAAAATTATTTCATTAGAAATTCATAACAATATTGAATAATAAAATTTATAATAAAAGAATTGATCAAATAAAGTATTTAAAAATATAATTACAAGTTGCATAAAATAAAAAAAAATCTTATATTTAATATATATATATATATATATATATATATATATATATATATATATATATATATATATATATATATATATATATATTATACTTGATATATTGCTAGGTATCACGCAAAGAAATATTATTTGCAATAGCAATTTGAGACTGCGAACAACAACAAAGTGTTACTGTTTGCAACCCCAAATTGTTGTTGCGAACAGTAGTTCACTATTCGTAATAACTTGTTAAAAAAAAAAAGAAAAATATATATTACGAATATAAACATAAATAGAATAAAAATCAAAATATATAAGTATTTATATGAATATTATGAAACATATACTAAAATTTGATGATGAAAAATTTGCTTTATTCATGTATTTAGGGAGAATTAGAGAAAGTTAGGGATACAAAATTCATAGAAAAAATAAAAATTAATATAAACAAGCAATAATGAAGTAAAAATAATATTATTTCGAATTTTTAGAGGAAGATCGTAAAGTTTAGGAGAGAGAGAAAAATTGATAGAGTTTAGGTATGAGGAAAATATAGGACAATGAAGAAAAAAATAATTTTATTAAATTTAGATAGATTTATAAAGTTTAAATTGGGGAAAAAAATAGAGTTTAAATAGAGAGAGAAAACATTCAAAGTTGTTAGAAAGAAAAATTTGAAATATGAGGGTTGATGGTTGGATTTCAACTATTTATATTTGAGAAGAAAAAGTCTACAAAAGTCTTAAAATTAAAAAGTCTACAAAAGTTCATAACTTTTTGAATACCACGTGACTTTTAAAGACTCTCTAAAAGTCTTAATCGAATACCACACGACTTTTAAAGACTCTTTAAAAATCTTGATTGAATATCGCCTGACTTTTAAAGACTCTAAAAGTTTGAATTGAATACCCCCAAACTTTTAAAGTTCATAAAAGTCTTTAAAACTCTATGAAAGTCATGATTGAATACACCCCCCTAAGCTCCGGTTTTTTTATATTTTAAATAATTATTTTTAAAAAATATTTTAAATTTTTGGTGACCTGTTAAGAAACCTGTAAAACCTACAAATCAGACTAATTGTATGAAATTGGTTAGTTTATGGATCTAATTGTAGTCTTTTTAGGTTCAATGGCTTAATTGCATTATTGTGTGCAGTTCGATGGCCTATTTGATCTTATTCCTAATATATATTGTTGGTTTTAAGGTTTTTGGGCCCTCAGAGGTCCAACACAACCGTGGTTGGTGGATTCATCGTTCAATTACAACTGCTAAAAATATGGGCTCAATGATTTTTTTTACGTGGAAACCGAAAGGTGAAAACCACAGGCCTTTTTCGGCGGTGCCAAGCCTAAATTCACTATGTATTTTGTAGGTGTTTTTGTACCTATTGTAGAGCTATTTTTGTAAGATATATTAAATATATAATATATTTAATATATATATATATATATTAAATATAATATAATATATCTATAAGATATATTAAATATAATATATTTATATATTATATTTATATATATTGAGAGAAAGAGAGAGATAGGAGAATAGATAATCTTATTGCTGGGATGATTAACAAATGAATAAAAGCCACATATTTATACTAAAGAAAAGTTAATAATTAGGGAACTAATGCTCCATGTACTGCTATAATCTAGCCACTTTCACATTAACTAATCATACATGACACACCACACACCCCTGTTTATTTACTGCATTAGTTTACTTGGTTTAATTAATTATAATAATAATAATATTATTATAACAATTTTGTACATGTAGTAATGTAAGAATAAAGCTATATCTTCTTCTTTCTAGCCTTGAATGGAGTCTTCTTCATGTGTGATCAACGGAGTCTTCTTGGGAGAGTAGTGTAGGAAGAGTGACATTTGTCCTTTTATAGGAGAAAAAATATAGTAAGTGGGAGAATAGTGCTTGGGAGAGTCGTCTCATGTGTAGATGAATGAATGGATCCCCTTTCCTTGTGCTTTTCTTCTCCTTCTTATAGCTAGCTAATCCAAGAAGTGTCCAATTGGAAATTTAGTAGGGTATTGATGATGGGTGGTAAATGGGGTAAAAAATGGTAGGTTATGGATAATAATATTAATAATTAGGTAATTAACTAGTGGTAATAAGTGGGGTAATAATAGGGTAGTAAATAGGTCTCATGGGTGATAATGTAAGAATAACGGTTACTTCCAGGCTGACTTATTACTCATGCCAACCCCTCGATTTGGCCCATATCTCTTCTGGACTTGGTCCTTTCTCCTCTTGGACCTCTCTTCTTCCTAGGCTTCTCTTCCTTTTCTTGGGCCTCGAGCCCACGGGTTCACACCGTACCCCATCATATATAATTTTTTGTTTGTTGAATATTATACTGCATAATTAATACACATCATATCACCAGTCACTGTTCTTCAGATCAATTCAATTAGAGCATGCATGCATGTATAGATTGACAAATCTTGTTTACTGCAAATTAAATTTGGAGATCAGATGTTAGTGTTATCTAGCTACTACTATACATGTTAAAATTTAAATAGGATATGACGAGTGGTTAATATTAATGATACGACAAGAATAGAATAATAAAATAACGCGCAGTAGAAGGAGAATTATTATTAACAAACTAGAAAAATTTATATAACTAGTTTGAACAATAACCTACAATAAAAGCCTGTATTTATAAGCTTATTATAATAACAATTAAATCTAAGAGTATATATAGTAAAAAACTCAACAAACTAAATTTTATCTCATAAAAATCTCAAACTGTAATTTATAATAACAATACATAGCACGTTAACTCCATGTCCAATCTTGAGTTTATGATTCATATTCTTTTATGAACAAGTGTTTACCTGTACAAAGGGAGTTTGCATCTGAAGCCTGAAGGCCAAGATGACTCTTGTAGCATGAGGGAGTTGTATTCTCAATTCGTAGGTAGGGCATTACATAAAGAGCCGCAACAAGTTTATGTTTGTATAAGTTTTTGTATCTTATGTAATTAAAATGCATAGTGACGTGGATCGAATTGAATTAATTTCTGTCTATGCTAGTGTCTTGCGACTTTTTTCATTTATTAATATATGTGTGTGGGTTTTACAAGGCAAATTACCCTTATTGCATTGAGGACCTTGGTCCAAAATGATATTCATATTATGTTCTACTTGTAGTTAATATATTATATTATTATGTGTTTTTAGTTAATAAATTATGCACCTATAAATATATGAGGCACACAATATGTAAATTGCATTACAAAATTTATTAACTGCAAACACATAATATGTTAACTACAAATACGTAATATGTTAATTGTAGTAGAAGATACATAATTATGTGCTTGCAGTTAATAAATTATGTAATTACAATTAACATATTATTATGTGTATTCGTTCTATTTATAGGTGCATAATTTATTAACTGATGTTGTTTTAGACTAGAATCCGTAACGTATGGTGGACCTTGGTTCCTAGTATAACAATTAGGTTCTACATTAGAATATAGTTCTTAATCCAATACCTATTCATAAAACTTTACTCTGATAAAATAAACCAACGAGCATTGTATTTTCGTGATTTTGGAAAGGACGTCTCACTATGGATCGTTATGCCATGAAACCGTGTTCACCATCCATGGTGAACACGGTCCCAACGGTAACAGTGCACTGTTATTTTTCTTTTTCTTTTTTTTTTTCTTCCTTAATTAACCGTGTGATTTTTCTTCCTTAATTAACCGCGTGATTTTTCTTCTTCAGTTTCACATTTTGCGGTTTCACTTCCTCTTTGCGCAAGCTTCTTCAACATAATCTCATAAAAAGAAAATTTATAATTTCATAACTGCACATTCATAATTGCATGGATTTATGAATGTGCAGTTATGAAATTATGAATTTTCTTTTATGAGATTATTAATTTTCTGTTATGAGATTATGAATTTTCTGTTATGAGATTATGAATTTACAGTAAATTCATAATCTCATAACAGAAATTTCATAATTTAATATATGTTTTTCTTTTTATGCGATTATGAATTTTCTGTTATGAGATTATGAATTTACAGTACATTCATAATCTCATAACAGAAAATTCATAATCTGACCAGCTGTTAACACCACATTAGCGAATTATTTTTTTTTTTTCCGTAAAAATGGCACCGTCTGGACCCGTGTTCACCATTCATGGTGAACACGTTTCCAGGGCATAATTTGCCTCTCACTATGACTTAGCTTGCACCTTTTAGGGTATTTTTGTAAGCTCGAAAAATAACTTCTAAAAAATATTTATTGAAAAATGAGTTATTTTTTAGAAAACATTTTCATTTCTCGTGTTTGGTTGCATTTTAGAAAATTGCCTTAGTGTGTTTAGTTTATTTTTCAGAGAATGACTAGAATTGTATTTTAAAAAATCAGTGTTATTTATTTATTTTTTTTTTAAAAGAACAATAGTTTCATAAAATAAAAAAATAATAAAAAAGAAGAAGAAGAAGAAGAAGAAGAAGAAGAAGAAGAAGAAGAGACAGATTGCATTGCGTGGTTGAAATTATTGTATGCAGCCATGGATCGGAGTAAAATAATTAAGAAGAGTAACGCATGGTGTGGTGGCAAGCTAAGCTCAAACGCACGGGTCATGAGCCGTCATGCAAGCTGAGGCAGAGTGATTATTAACACCAAGAATGAAACTAAATACCTATTTCCTAAGCCTAATGAAAAATTTCCAATCATATTAGGTATGGATCAACAATCATATTATGTACAAATTAAATTCATAAAATTTATAGTCAAAGTTAGATAGATATTGTAGAATTAAAGAATTATTTTTAAACTATTGAAAAGTTCGTTGCATAATAGTGGAAGAATGATACAAACTAGGGGTGGACAAATTGAGTTTCGGTTCGGTATGTTTTATATATATCTTTAAAAAAATGAACAGTTTTTGGTTTGATTCGGATAAAAATCGAACCGAACCGAACCTAAACCGTTTGGTTTATAAATGTTGGGTAATAAGGTGGAAAAATTTCAAAATAATAATTCTATGGAAAGATTATTAATATATGGGAAAAACAGAAAAACTGGGAAGGAAAAAGGTGAAAAAAAAGAAGGTAGAGGTTAGCACGAGTTCGAACACAAAGTTCTTTTCCTTAAAACCTTATTTGATACGTCCCACAAGTGCAAGGAGCGTTGTAGCCTAGGTTACCCAGGATAAAACGTGCTACGATTCTTTGTTTAAGCACCTAAACAAATAACCCGACAAACAAAGCAAAACAAGAACACAATTTGCTAAAGAAGAGAGTAGAAGCAGAGTGTTTGGAAGCAAAACTGTACTGGAATTCCTTAGTTTCTTGTGTCTGTAAAAAGCTACTGCTCTACCTCTCTTTATATAGAGATGTTGGAGTGATAGTATTCAACATGGCCATTAAATTGGTATTAAAACCAATTGTGTAATACCTGTAACAGTCACCCACTAACGAGGATTAAACTCAGATTTAAAAATTGGAATAAAAACAGTATTAATTCCGTAACAGATAAGTTTAATCTTCTGAACTTTTGGGTTTCAGACCGTTGGGTTGCAGGTTCGCTGTACAACTCTCGGTGCACCACAACCTCTCGTGCTCTCTGTAGCACGAGAGTGGTGCTCTCGGTTTCGGCCGAACAAAGTGACTATATCGGTTGGAAAATGATATCGAAGTTTGACATAACTTAGCCCCCAAGGCCAGCCAATTTCCGAACAACATTCGTGCCGGCGCACACGAGCTCGGGCTTGAATCAAGCCTTTTCGATCTCGTTTCTAGTTTCTAGTTGGAATTTGATTTGCACCACCCCCCGGCGCGAGAGAGCCTCTATGCTATACAATTCTACAAGCTCCAAAAGAGCTCTTGTATATAAGGGGGACAAATCCTCTTTCCAAAGCAATGTCGGACAAAGCTCACTTTTTCCTTCATTTTCCAACTCAAATGGGTCTACTTTGAGAATCAATATCTCATCACCCATTATTCGTTTTGAAGGTACAATATATCAATCTCCTCATCTCACTACGAAGAACCCGAATCCACTTTGACCCGACCCAAATCGGAAGTGGACCCCACTGATAATTGTACCACAAAATAGCCACTTAATATGTCATCTTATGCCATTTTAAGCTATTTTTTTCAACAATAAATATTAAAAACCATTAGGTTTTCTATATAAATTGAAATCGAACGGAACCAGAGGCGGACCTACAGTGGGGGCAGTGGGGTCAGCTGCCCCCACTCACCCCACCCCCACCCCTTATATAACCTTTGTATGTATATGTGTATATATAGTACAAGTTTTAGTATTAGTATTATAAAATAGAGAAATTTTAACAAAATGTAGCTTGGCCTAGTTAGATGAGCGCGTGGGTGGACAAAATGCAGGCCAAGGTTCAATTCTCCTCTATCTATTGTCAGCATTTCTTTTTCTTCTTATTATTCCACTATTAACACTACCTTTTCACATTTTCACTATTATTAATAGTACATATTGCTTCAACACAATAATATAATCTTCATTTATATATTAATGATGAGATGTGTAATTTATAATGAATCTTTTATTCAAATTATTTTATCAAATTGATTATGTTCATATTTTGTTATGAATATTTTTCTTTTCTTATTATTCCACTATTAACACTACCTTTTCACATTGTCACTATTATTAATAGTACATATTGTTTCAACACAATAATATAATCTTCATTTATATATTAATAATGAGATGAGATGTTTACCCAAAAAAAAAAAAAAAATGAGATGTGTAATTTATAATGGATCTTTTATTCAAATTACTTTATCAAATTGATTATATTCATATTTTATTATGAATATTTTTATAATATTTTGATGTGTTTTATAATTTTCTTATATCCAACACTATTTATGGATATACTTTTTAAGTGTTTCATTTTTTTTTTCTAATTATCAATTTTGCTAATATTTTGCCCCCGCTGCAAAAAATTCCTGGGTCCGCCACTGAACGGAACTCATCCGGTTTGATTCGGTTCGATTTGAATAAACCGAACTGATTTGCCCACCCCTAATACAAACAATTCTTGATCAAATGAGGCACATTTTTCTATGGATAGACTTTCTACTTATAAATTTCTTGTACTGTTTTACCCAATATTACCTCTACCTACATTTTTCAGTTCATTTGGCTAGCACTTTAAGAAGTAAGTTGGTTTTGTTGGTACCGTTGGTAGAAAACAAATAATAATCAAATAAAAAATTGACTATTATTTTCTGGAAAGAGGGGAAGAAAAATTGAAGAAATTGGCTAGTGTTTGGTGTTGGGTTTTTGCAAGAGTCGAGTGAGCACTCTCTCCTTAAAACCTTATTTGCCACCTCCCAAAGATGCTAGGAGCGTTGTGGCCTAGGCTTCCCAGGATAAAACTTGCTAATGATTCAATGTTTGAGCACTCAAACAAGGAATCCGGCGAGCAAGACAATGGCTATGAACACAGTAGGCCAAGAAAGAGTAGAAGCACAGAGGTTTTGAGGTTGGAAAACAAAAGTTTCGTGCAGTGTTCTTGCTGTTCTCACAGTGTGTAAAACTCTACTGCCTCTACCCTCTCTTATATAGGGTTGAAGGAACCAATAGCCTTTATTATGACAATTAAAAATGACATTAAAGCTGCCTTCCAACAGCTATAACAGCAGGCCACTACCTGGGAATTGAATTCAGAATTCAAAATTGGAATTAATAGACAATTAATTCCGTAACAGATGAATTCAATCCCCTCAACAGTCAGAACTTTCGGGTTCCAGACCGTTAGCGTACAGGGTTCGGTCTCAACTTTCGACCTCATCCAGTTTCGGCCCTTGCACCTTTCGTGGACTCTGTTGCACGAGAGTTGTGCTCTCGGTGCACCACAACCTCTCGTGCTAAGTTTGACATAACTTAGCCCGCAAGGCCAGCCAATTTTCGGACGACATTCGTGCCCCCAGGTGCCGGCGCACACGAGCTCGGGCTTGAATCAAGCCTTTTTCAATCTCTGCTAGTTGGAATTTGATTTGCACCCCCCCCCCCCCCCCCCCGCGCGAGAGAGCCTCTATGCTATACAATTCTACAAGCTTCAAAAGAGCTCTTGTATATAAGGGGGGAAAATCTTCATTCCAAAGCAATGTGGGACAAAAGCTCACTTTTTCCCTTCATTTTCCAACTCAAATGGGTCTACTTTGAGAATCAATATCTCATTCACCCATTATCCGTTTTGAGCGTACAATATATCGATCTCTTCGTCTCACTACGAAGAATCCGAATTCACTTTGACCCGACCCAAATCGGAAGTGGACCCCACTGATAATTGTACCACAAAATAGCCACTTAACATGCCATTTTATGCCATTTTAAGCTATTTTTTCCAACAATCCCCCACATGAATGAAAAATTGATTTTCGGGGTATTTTGAAATCGGAAACAACTGTGTTCAAACGGTCGATCCCTGCATAGGATAGGTAGGGAGTCATTATACCCTTTGAACCTTCCCTCGTGAAGACATGTTTACTCTACTGGCTGTACGGTAGAACGCGATGTCTTTGAACCGAGTGTCGTTTGTGTAGACGATGACATATCTCACACAGGAATCTCCCAACCATGCTCTTGCTCTCATGAGTGTGCCCGTTTTGGTCGTGGGTCACCGTTCCTGGTTCTGCGAGAGTTTCTAAAGAATTGTGCCCAACAATTCTCTTTTGAAGCGACCCTCACTTCTCTCTAACATAGGTGATTCTTTCTTGAGTATCCCGCATACTCAAGAATCATTAAAGCATTAACATGCTAGCCTCTTGCGGGAGTCACTGTTTTAACGAGGAGTGGTAGGGAGTCCGAGACCCCCACAGTGACGCGCTCCGTTCCATAATTTAGTTGTCCCATTGAACCTAGGTGCCAGCTAGGTTGGGTATCCACTATAGAACTTTTAGTCCAAGGGCAGTAGACCCATTCCTCGTGTCAACTTCTCCACAACTTCTCTTCCTAACCCTTTGGTCAGCGGATCCGCTATATTGTCTTTTGACTTTACGTAGTCAATCGAGACAACTTCAGTTGTGAGTAGTTGTCTAATGGTATTATGTCTACGACACACATGTCTAGACTTACCATTATACATATGACTCTGTACTCTCCCAATTGTGGCCTGACTATCGCAATGCACACATATTGGAGGTACCGGTCTTTCCCAATTAGGAATATCCTCTATAAAATGGCGTAGCCATTCAGCCTCTTCACAACCTTTGTCCAAGGCTATTAGCTCAGATTCCATCGTGGATCTAGCTATCACAGTTTGCTTAGAGGATTTCCACGCAACGGCTGCACCATCTAGTGTAAACACGTAGCCACTCGTGGACTTAGAGTCCTTAATATCGGATATCCAATTCGCGTCGCTATACCCTTCAAGTACGGCGGGATATCTCCCATAGTGCAGTCCAAGATCACGAGTATACCTCAAGTATCTCATAACCTTTACTATTGCCTTCCAGTGCATAGCACCGGGGTTACTCGTATATCTACTGAGCTTACTAACCGCATAGGCAATATCCGGCCTAGTACAGCTCATAAGATACATCAAACTACCAATAACCTGAGCATATTCCACTTGTGAAATACCTTCTCCATGGTTCTTGGTTAGATGAATGTTTGTATCAAATGGTGTCCTAGCCACTTGACTATCATCCTTGTTAAATTTCTCAAGGATTTTGTCAATATAATGTGATTGGCTCAACACGAGACCATCAGGTCTTCTAATGATTCTAATCTCGAGGATTAAATCGGCCAAACCCATATCCTTCATGTCATATCTTGCATTTAACATATTTTTAGTAGACTTGATCATCCGATCATTACTACCAACGATGAGAATATCATCGACATATAAACAAAGAATGATGTAGCCGTCTATCGTTTCCTTAACGTAGACACATTTGTCACTTTCGTTTATTTTAAACCCGTTAGTTAGCATCGCATGGTCAAACTTCTCGTGCCACTGCTTAGGCGCTTGTTTTAAACCATAAAGCGATTTAACCAACTTACACACTTTCCTCTCTTGGCCCGGGACCACGAACCCTTCGGGTTGTTCCATATAGATTTCCTCATCTAATTCGCCATTTAGGAAAGCGGTCTTCACATCCATTTGATGAACTTCCAAGTTCCGCAACGCGGCTATGGCAAGTATCATTCTAATGGAGTTTATTCTCGTCACGGGAGAATACGTGTCGAAGTAATCGAGGCCCTCGCGTTGCCTGTAACCCTTGATCACAAGCCTAGCCTTATACTTCTCGATGGAACCGTCCGGTTTCATCTTCCTTTTAAAGACCCACTTGGATCCTAAGGGTTTACTACCCGGAGGAAGATCAACCAGTTCCCAAGTGTGATTCTGTAGAATATAATCCACTTCACTTTTTATAGCCTCTTTCCACATTGGTCCTTCCGTAGAAGTCACGGCTTCTACATACGTTCGAGGCTCGTTCTCTATCAAACAAGATAGAAGATCGGGTTCATTTTCTAATAAACAAGTTAGAGTACCCGAATCGTACTCTAACAAGTAAGTTAGAAAATCAGGACCGAATGATTTTCCAACTCTCGCCCGCTTACTGCGTCTTGGCTCGAGCTCGGGTTCTCTCTCGGATTCCCCACTATCATTATCCATAGTTTCGTCAAACGTTCGTTTTGACGTACTTGGTCCCTCGTTGGACCTACAAGGAAATATATTCTTGAAAAAATATGCATTCCTTGATTCTATTATCGTGTTCTCGTGTACGTCCGGATTATTGGACTCGTGTACTAAGAACCGATAAGCACTACTATTATGTGCATAGCCAATAAAGATACAGTCCACTGTCTTAGGACCTATCTTTACTTTCTTAGGTGTTGGCACCAAAACTTTGGCAAGACACCCCCACACTTTCAGGTACTGGTAGGAAGGTTTCCTACCGTTTCACAGCTCATAAGGAGTCTTATCGAGCTTCTTTCGGGGCACCTTATTCAAAAGGTAGTTACTTGTCAAAATCGCCTCACCCCAAGCATCTTGAGGTAGGCCCGAACTTATAAGCATCGCATTCATCATATTTTTCAATGTACGATTCTTTCGTTCGGCAACACCGTTCGATTGAGGTGAGTAAGGTGCAGTACGCTCGTGTATTATACCTACACTTGCACAGAAGTCACCAATAGGTGCTTCGTACTCACCACCTCGATCGCTTCTAACCTTCTTAATTCTCCGATTAAGTTGGTTTTCCACTTCATTCTTATAAAGAACGAATTTATCAACGGCTTCATCTTTACTCTTAAGCAAATACACATAGCAGTATCGTGTGCTATCGTCGATAAATGTGATAAAATACTTATTACCACCTCTCGTTTGTATCGATCTAAAATCGCACAAATCACTATGGATTAACTCTAGTGGTTCAATTTCCCTTTCAACCGATTTGAAAGGTACTTTCGTTAGTTTTGCCTCAACACAAATTTCACACTTGTTATTTGTGTCAATTTGAAAGTTAGGAATATGGTCCATGCTAATTAATCTACGCATAGAATTAAAATTAACATGACCTAGTCTACCATGCCACAAACTGGAAAACTCAAGCAAGTAAACAGAATTAACTTTGCTTTTATTGATAACAGGAATTACATTGAGCTTAAACATCCCATCAGTTACATATCCTTTACCAACAAACATCCCTAACTTGGACAAAACTACTTTGTCTGACTCGAACACCATGCGAAAGCCATGCTTGTTCAACAGAGAGCCAGACACAAGATTCTTCCTCAGCTCAGGAACATACAGCACGTTGTTCAACGTTAGTTCCTTCCCGGAAGTCATCTTCAGAACCACCTTGCCCATGCCTTCCACAGCAGACTGAGCAGAGTTTCCCATCCACACCTTTTCACCCTCAACGGTCTCAAAGGTGTTGAACATCTCTCGGTTGCAACACAAGTGCCTGGTTGCACCGGTATCAATGAACCACTCACGAGGGTTTGAGCCCACGAGGTTCACCTCGGTCACCATAGCCGAAAGGCTAATCTCGACCTCTTTCTGATTGCTATCTCCAACAACATTGGCTTCAGAACTCTTGTTCTTCTTCCTTGGAGCCTTGCATTCAGATGCTCTGTGGCCATGCTTGCCACAATTGTAGCATTAACCAGGAAACTTGTTCTTGGTAACGCCACCTTTCGGACCTAGCTTTCGCTTGTCCTTCTTGTTCCTCTTGGAGCTCTTACCGTGCTCCACAACGTTGGCCTTAGCGCCAACAACGATAGGAGCCTTCCTATCATTCGTCATGTTCCCTTCCTCAATCCTGAGTCGCTGGATCAGGTCTTCCAGATTCATCTCCTTTCGCTTATGCTTAAGGTAGTTCTTGAAGTCCTTCCACCCTGGAGGCAACAAATGGATCACAGATCCCACTTGGAAGGCTTCACTTAGCACCATGCCCTCATCACGGATCTCATCAAAGATTAATTGCAAATCTTCTACCTGACTTAGCACGGTCTTTGAATCAACCATTTTGAAGTCGAGGAATCGGCCAACTACAAATTTCTTTGAGCCGGCATCCTTACTTCGGTATTTATGATCCAAAGCTTCCCACAACGCTTTTGATGTGCTTATCTTTCGATATACATCATATAACGTGTCACACAATCTATTCAGGATGTAGTTTCGGCAAAGGAAGTCCGAATCCTTCCAATAGCCAACCGCCATCACGGATTGTGCATCTTGTTCCTTCAACTCGGGAACACTCTCGGACAAGAACCTTGTCAGGCCGAGAGTTGCTAGGTAGAACAACATCTTCTGTTGCCACCTCTTGAAGTTCGAACCAACACCGGTGAACTTCTCCGGCTTTTCAGCCGAACCACTCGGTACCGAAGGTACCCGAGACATGGGAATATATCCCTCAGTGCTCCCACCATCTTGTGAACCAACGTTCACTGGTGTAGCTTGGGAATTAGCAACATTGTTGCCATTCCCTCCACTGTTATCCGCAACCACATTATTGTTGCCGTTTCTTCCATTGTTGTCCGCAACAACATTATCCTCCCCATCAATTGGCAGTACGGGATGCTCCATTTTTTCTTCAAGGAAATTCGGAGAAGACCACCAACGGGAAAACAAATAAATAAGGTTTTAAGACTGTTGGTACCGTTGGTAGAAAACAAATAATAATCAAATAAAAAATTGACTATTATTTTCTGGAAAGAGGGGAAGAAAAATTGAAGAAATTGGCTAGTGTTTGGTGTTGGGGTTTTGCAAGAGTCGAGTGAGCACTCTCTCCTTAAAACCTTATTTGCCACCTCCCAAAGATGCTAGGAGCGTTGTGGCTTAGGCTTCCCAGGATAAAACTTGCTAATGATTCAATGTTTGAGCACTCAAACAAGGAATCCGGCGAGCAAGACAATGGCTATGAACACAGTAGGCCAAGAAAGAGTAGAAGCACAGAGGTTTTGAGATTGGAAAACAAAAGTTTCGTGCAGTGTTCTTGCTGTTCTCACAGTGTGTAAAACTCTACTGCCTCTACCCTCTCTTATATAGGGTTGAAGGAACCAATAGCCTTTATTATGGCAATTAAAAATGACATTAAAGCTGCCTTCCAACAGCTATAACAGCAGGCCACTACCTGGGAATTGAATTCAGAATTCAAAATTGGAATTAATAGACAATTAAACAATTAATTCCGTAACAGATGAATTCAATCCCCTCAACAGTCAGAACTTTCGGGTTCCAGACCGTTAGCGTACTGGGTTCGGTCTCAACTTTCGACCTCATCCAGTTTCACCGAAGTTTGACATAACTTAGCCCGCAAGGCCAGCCAATTTTCGGACGACATTCGTGCCCCCAGGTGCCGGCGCACACGAGCTCGGGCTTGAATCAAGCCTTTTTCAATCTCTGCTAGTCGGAATTTGATTTGCACCCCCCCCCCCCCCCCCGCGCGAGAGAGCCTCTATGTTATACAATTCTACAAGCTTCAAAAGAGCTCTTGTATATAAGGGGGGAAAATCTTCATTCCAAAGCAATGTGGGACAGAAGCTCACTTTTTCCCTTCATTTTCCAACTCAAATGGGTCTACTTTGAGAATCAATATCTCATTCACCCATTATCCGTTTTGAGCGTACAATATATCGATCTCTTCGTCTCACTACGAAGAATCCGAATCCACTTTGACCCGACCCAAATCGGAAGTGGACCCCACTGATAATTGTACCACAAAATAGCCACTTAACATGCCATTTTATGCCATTTTTAAGCTATTTTTTCCAACAGGTTTTGTGTCATTGCCTTGAATGATGATGAGGTTAAAATCTGATAAATTTTCTTTTTCTTAGCTGTGAGCATTTACTCTTAGCTTATTCATATTGTGTTCATCTGAAATACTGTTTCTGCCTTTCTTACGATTTGGTATTCAGAGATTCATTGATTTCATTGAGAGGTCCTTTGTGTCATTTCCTTCAAATGGGTGTGCTTTAAGAGAAAAATCTGCTCCCCCTTTAATCAAAGGTTATCTTTTGCTACAAAGATCTCTTTCTGCCCTCTCATTAATGAGTCTTATTCTTTTCTTTATTTAATTATCTTTATTTAGTCTGTACTTCATTGCCAATTGAAGGAACTGAAAAGACCACACCTCTGTACTTCCTTGGTGGATTGTTCAGCATATAGCGATTTGGGTCAAGTAAAGTTGGCTTCAAATTTGCTCCGGCCCTCACTATCTGGTTCTTTAGTTTGGGGTCGATTGGAATTTACAACCTGTTTAAGTATGATGTTTCTGTGGTAAGGGCATTGAATCCAGCTTACATCTTTCTTTTCTTCTCGAAGAATTTCAGTAAGGCATCGTCAGCTCTGGGTGGTATCAAATAAATATAAAATAAAAAAAAATTATAATACTTCTACTTTTTTAAAAAAAAATGTTACCTTTACGCGTCCAAACCGATGTTAACCAAACAGTGACTTTGGCGTTTTGACCATGGTCAAAACGCCAAAGTCAGCGGATTTGTCAAAATTTTGACGGATCCGTTAATAACCAAACGTGCCCAAACACAAACGGATTCTTAAGATATGTTAAACATTCCTATTCCTAAGACTACGTTATCACCTACAACCAAGTACTAAGTATAATTTTCAAGTTGATGTGTTGTTTTCTAGGGAAAGAATGCTTCTTTTGTCAGAAACTACTCTTTCCACTACTTTCCCCATAGATTGCATGTTCTTCTTATCACTTTTATTCATAGAACCTTTTTCAACTGTCCGCTGCAATATCCTTATTGGAATGCCACCCAAATCGAAATCTTCTTTCAAAGACCTCGTTAGAAACCTAAAATCTGTATCTGACATCTGGCTTTTTCCGCTTACAAACGCGACAAATGTTGGCGGTCTCGCTTTCACCTGAGTGAAGTACTTAATCTTGGGTTGAGCGGCGTGATCTTTCCATGAATGTCTGCTCATCACCTACCATGTCATTGGAACACGATAAGCATAGAGTAGTACCTCGGGGAAATTGTGATCTGCAAATGAATTTGAATGGACCTCGGATCAAATTCGTGTGTTGTACTAACAGAGGAAAATAAATAAAGTGTGAATGCTCAAACACCTCTCACGTTCCCATCACAAAAGTAAAATTGTTGCGTGCTGACAAACCTGGGGTATTACTGTCTGAATTTTTTTGGGAACAGCTTTGACGACACTCTGGTAGAGTTTCGAGTTCTGTTTCCCTCTAAGAAGATCCATCTTGTTTACAACCACAACCAGACCTCGCCATTCCTCCACAGCTCTCCTTGCAATGACTACTTGAACATGCTTCATGCTCCGCCTATCTCTGGCAATCTAGTCACCATAGAATGATTAAGCTAGTTAGCAGAAAGCAATCTCATATAAATAATGAACAAAGGGTTTGTTTCTGAAAACAAATGCTTGTAATAATCAGGCATTATATACTTTAGGAAATCACTCGAGGAGATATTTACCAATATAAATGATTTTCATTAAATTAACAAATAGGACAAACAATTCTTTTAAAAATCATTAAGGTATGTTGCTTCAGAACATGTCATAAAAAGTTGGATTTGGACCAAGACTGCAACACTGTCAAATCATGATACAAGGTCATGTGGAGGAAGATATTGCAATCATATCTCTATTGTCATAGTTTTTTTTTTTTTTTTTTTTTTTTTTTTTTTGTTTCTTCTTCTTCTTGTTATTAATTTTAAGGCTTACACACAGAAGAATATAAAATAATGATTCACATACTTCCTCAACATCGAGGACAAATGCAACTACATGAGCTCGCATTAGGTGCTTCCTTGATTGCACTACACTCAAAGATGCAGGTCCCTTTTCCTGCTTTGTCCTTTCCAACCAACCTGCGGTATCAACCTGGAAATGAAATAGAACTACACATTACTCAACACATAATTACGAAATAGAATTTGAAAACGCAAAACTTCACAGATGGAAAAAATATGTGATTCAGAGATAAAACATATAATAACTAAAAGACAAGAAGGCAAGGCCATTTAATTGCAGAGTACAATTATTTATCAAATCTTTTGCTCAGTAACTTCAAATGTGTATAGTGTCTTTGAATGTACAATATCGACCAAGGGATATTAAAGATAAAGATTGAAGGGCATAATGGTGTTTTTTGTGTGTGTACAGAAACTTTATATATACTCCACTTATTGATTTTAGGGGCTATATGGTTTTTATTTGTGACCAGCTTGAATATACTTTAAAAAACGTACAGAAGGACATCATATCCAAGTAATAATTTATTCGCATAATTGATCAACCTTGTACTTGAAGGGATATTATGAAAGAGAATGGTCCTTGTAAATAGAGACAGAAGACAACTAAATCGTACCAAATAAATAGTTCTCCCTTCATAATGAAATTGTGTTCAGATTGAATTTCTAGTCAAACCGGCTTCTGGCCAAACCAAAACACGGTTCTGTTGTAATATTGCATTCAACAACGTGGTCTTTCCAACATTTGGCCGCCCTACAATTGCCAACTGTAATGGCAACTTGGCTTCCATGTTATCTGAAGATTCTTTCTCCTGATTATCTTCATCTTCATAATCTATGTTTTGTAAAATGTCAAAATCATTCATCAATAAAACTTTATTAGCTAGTGCAGTCTCTGTAGCTATGAACATGTCAATTTCAACACACAACTTCATTGAAAACTGCTCTTGTAATTAATCATAGATTAATTAAAAAGAGGGGAAGATTCAAAGGTGTGAACAATGCATAATTCATAAATTTGCAACACATAAATGTAAAGTCCACCAAAACTTTGGCAAAGTAAAAGACACAGCGAGCCGAATCACCAAACATATTGGAGTATTTTCACATCTTAAACAAAAATTTCTGCCCTCAGAATCCCAATGTAATATATGTGGCAAAAAGAATTTGACAAATGTTGTTAAAGATTTTTCAATTTCTTTAAACCGTAGAGTTATATTTTCTTTTGACTCCCCTAACAAGATCTTAGGTTAATCTGACCATGATTATTATTCAGACTCTTAAGTTAAGCACTTATGCATTAGAGCCTTACACTTAGCAACACATATTGAACCTAGTGGTTGAAATTTGAAAACAATATTTTAGATGTTTGGCAACTAATTATAAGAATAGAAAAATTAAGGTTTTGACAAATAAATAAAAATTTACTATATCCAATTCATAAGTTGGAAATTTTATTCTCATTTCAATTATTCCATATATGGATAATTCAGGCTAGATATAGTTAACCCTTTTGCATGCTAAAGGTCCTCAAAGTCACTTTGCCGATTCATATTGCAAATGGGTAAAACAATGTTCAACTCTGAACTGTGATCTGTGGAAGGAATTTTTTCATAACCTACCTCAATGTTCAGATAAGTTCTTTCCAGGATTTGAACCCACAACCTAGCAGACAATAGGGGAGGAAATGACACCAAATGCAATACCAATAAGCAAAATGGGGACACAAATGAAATGCTCTAGAAGCTCCAACATGTAGTAGCTCACAAAATTTTAAATTAAAAAATTAAAACTGATATGTTGTAAAGAAAGAAAGCATCAAATATCATAAAGGCTTCAAAATCATCATAAACTCCGATGAAGTGCCTTACCATTTAAGTTTTGAAGAACATAATCCTGATGTAATGGCCGCAGTGTTTCATGAAGTTCAGTCTTGCCAAATCAAGTTTCAGCAGATAAAGCAATAGGATCTCCAAATCCTAATCTATATGCCTCACCTGCAGCGGCAGCGAGAGAACCATCACTATCAAAAAGTGCTTCAGCTTTATTCATTACCACAATAATCTTAATCCCAGAAGCATGTTTCCACAGCCACGACCCAACATCTATATCCATTGGTTGCAATCCCTCTCTAGTTAAAAAAAAAAAAATAGTACAAAAGGATTTTAAATGTATAAACTGAAGAAGGAAGAAAAAACAAACAATTAAAAAGAAGCAATGTCCTGCAGTCACATTCAAGCAACCTAGTAGTCTAGTACAAGCTCCAAGTGTTTAAGTTTTCACATATATTATTAGTCATCATATGTAATAAGACTAGAAAAGTCAGCACATATTCATCTAGCTAATGTCTAGTTATGCAATAGACATACATAGAGTACATTTTAGAAATAATGATAAATTATTTCTTCAAAAAAAAAAAAAGAAATAATGATAAATTACAGTCATCTTATATTTAACATGCTCTGTCTTCATCAAATCTAAACCCATCCAGGTCTACCTTCATTTTTTTCTCAGTTACTGGGATGTATCATTTGTTCCAACTTCATTGAAGTAATGTTTTAGTCAATAAGGACATTATTATACAGAACAATTAATATGCTAAAATTTGATGATGAGTCTACCATATCGTGCATCAATTAAGAAGAGTGCAAACTGAGATCTTGCCAGCACATTCCCAGTCATTTCTGCAGTAGTTTGAAGAACTGAACCAGAGGAAGACTCTACCTCTAAGCCAGCAGAATCCAACACCCTAAACCGCAAATCACCCAATTTCGTAATCCCATCACGAATATCTCGAGTAACATGGTCAGTAGGCTTGTTGTACACAAGGGCCTCCCGCCTTCGTATCAACCTACAATATCACATACCAACATTTACAAGACAACCATATTAATAAAATAACATGGTTAATGACTATAGATAAAGAATATCATAGCAATACCAACCGATTAAACAAAGCGAATTTTCCAACATTAGGTCGTCCAATTATAATAATAGTTGGAAGTTTGTCAATAGCAATCTTAGTGAAATCAACAGATTCTTCTGTGCAGTATTTAAGTTTAGGCTCATCAGCACTACTGTCACCAAAATTTGACTTTTCATCTTTCATTTCTCCAGTCAAAAGAGTGCAGAATCTTCTGACATTCGGAAAAACAACTGAAAGTTCTAGAGAGACCCATTCGTGGCATTTTGAACCCAAATTTGTTGTTTCAATGTCTTTCTTTGTGAAATGATCAAATGATGATTCTAAACATCATAATCAAATGGAAACAATAAAGCATGAATTCAAGCTATCGATTTCTATAGAAACCAAACATAAACCTCAAAACCATCTCCTGGTCTGGTTATATCATCAAAAGAAGAAAGAAATCCATAACCAACTTTCTATCAAAGAATCAAATGAGAAGCAACAAATTTCATTAAACAAAAAGCAATTTACCATATTTAACTTGAGTGCCATAGGAGATAAACCTTGAAAATGAACATATTTTATCTCCCCCTTTACAGTGGCTAGAATCTATATAACTCCAATGAGTGTGCAAGGAAGCTCTACTAGATAAAAGCCTGAAGCAATGATGGTGGCACTTTCGGGCAGAAATGGCCCGAACCCATGGGTGAGGCATTCCAAGATGAATGCTTTATGACTAATTATTGTTATCTATATCAACCGTCTTTCTTTAGTTCAGACAGATGTTGTGTGTTTTTCTCACCTGAAAATGTAAAATTGAAGCTTTGAAAAACTAGTACGCAAAATGATCAAAAAGAAAACAAAGAATATTGATAACACTAGTAAAAACTAAAAAGCATCCTGCGCAATGCAGGAGATGAGTAAAAAAAATATCAGGAATAAAAGAAAAAAAATATGTCACTAGTAGCTGTATGCAATACTCCCAAGTATCAAAACAAAAAGTGAATACTTCAATAGTAGGTGTATGCAATAATACAAAATTAAGGTTAAAATTGAAAGATGAAGTTAGAGAGATTACAGAATGGACATGATTTTGTGAAATTTGATTTAGGAAGAAGACATTATACTTTCCAGTATACTTGAAGCTGAGAAAGTAGGCATTACTCAACATTTCAAATTTAGGGCTAAATTCAATTAACTACCTTCCCGTTGCTTCAGATATCTTCTCCAATCGGTGTTTCATGTAGGGGTGAGCATTTCGGTATTCGGTTCAGTTTTGGTTTGTTCAGTTTTGAAAAAATGAAACCATTCCAGCAGTGCTCCACCCGAATAACATCGAATATGCAGGAAATCACTAACTGTCCACATAAGGGCAGCTCGCATTTGAAAATTCTGCTTGTTGTGTTTGTCTCATATAAGGATTAGGAATATGAGTTTGTCTCATATAAGGAATAGGAGTGAAAGAGATATTATATGCCTATAAATATAATCAATGTATCTCATCACCTGGATCACCATCACAAATAATAAGAGAATACTTTCACTCCAGTGGATGTAGGCACATTGCCGAACTACGTAAATCTTGTATTCTTTATCCTTTACTGCCATTATTATTTTTCTTGTTCTTATTAATCTCAACAAATTGGTATCAGAGCTCTGTTGAGATGACCAGTTCAAGTACAAAATTCGAGGTATCAAAATTTGATGGTACAGGGAATTTTGGGTTATGGCAATCTAGGGTAAAGGATTTGTTGGCACAACAGGGTCTTCTGAAAACTTTGAAGGCGGATAAGCCAGCTAATCTGGAAGAGGAAGATTGGGAAGATTTGAAGGAACGTGCGGCAGGAACCATTCGGTTATGCCTAGACGATGGAATTGTGTATCACGTTATGGCCCTGGAAGCCCCAAAAGAAATTTGGGATAAATTGGAAACTCAGTTCATGGAAAAATCTCTAACGAACAAACTGTATCTAAAGCAAAGGCTTTATGGGCTTAAGATGCAGGAGGGTTCAGACTTGGTGCATCATATTAATGTCTTCAACCAGATAATCTCAGATCTGGCCAGGCTTGATGTCAAGATTGAAGATGAAGACAAGGCGATGATCTTGCTATGTTCATTACCTTTTTCCTTTGAACATCTGGTGACTACTCTAACATACGGGAAAAGCACGATTAAATACAGCGAGATCTCTGCGGCCCTGCAGGCTCATAATAAGCGCTTGCAGAGTGTAGGAGATGGATCGTCTGTTAGTGAAAGTTTGTATGCTAAAGAGGGTCAGGATCGTGGAAGGAAACAAGAGAAGGGTAATTCTGGGAGGAGAAACTCTAGGTCTAAGTCCAGAAATAGCAGGAAAATCCGGTGCTACAAGTGTTATGAGATTGGGCACATAAAGAGAGATTGTCCAAAGTTGAAAAAACAACAAGAGGCGGCGAACGTGGTGCATGCTGATGACTCAGATTATAGTGAAGGTGATGTTCTAGCAGTTTCATCGAGTAAGTTGTCAGATGCTTGGATTCTAGACTCAGGATGCTCTTATCATATTACACCTAACAGGGAGTGGTTCACAACCTATAAGTCAGGTACTTTCGGTTCTGTTTTTCTGGGTGATGATAGATGTCATAATATCATAGGTATTGGTGATGTTAACATCCAGATGTATGATGGTATTGTCAGAACTTTGCATGATGTCAGACATATACCGGGAATAACTAAGAACCTGATTTCTCTTGGCAGTTTGCATGCTAATGGTTATATTCATAAGTCTGAGAGTGATAAGGAAACCATTAAAATTATTAAGGGTGCTTTAACTGTGATGAAAGGGAAAAGGACCACATGGAATATTTATAGGTTGTTGGGTAGTACTGTTGTAGGTGGAGCACATTCTGTTGAGTCTAGTGATGATACTACTAGGTTGTGGCATTTACGTTTGGGTCACCTTGGTGAACGTGGTTTGTCTGATTTGCACAAAAGGAATTTGTTAAAAGGAGTTAAATGTTGTAAGCTAGATTTCTGTGAGTTCTGTGTTCTTGGGAAACAGACTAGAGTCAGTTTTTCTACTGGGCAGCATAAAACTAAAGGGATTCTGGATTATGTGCATTCTGATGTTTGGGGACCTACCAGGGAACCTTCAATGGGTGGCTCTCGATATTATGTTACTTTTACTGACGATTTTTCTAGGAAAGTCTGGGTGTATTTCTTGAAACATAAATCTGAAGTGTTTGAGAAATTTAAGTTGTGGAAAGCCGAGGTTGAGAATCAGACTGGAAGAAAAATCAAGTACCTGAGGTCTGACAACGGGACAGAATATACTGAGAAAGAATTTCAGAAATTCTGTGCAGAACATGGAATTCAAAGGCACTATACAGTGCGTAAGACACCACAACAGAATGGTGTTGCTGAGCGGCTGAATAGAACCATTGTTGAGAGAGCAAGGTGTCTCAGATTGAATGCTGGGCTCTCTAAGTGTTTTTGGGCAGAAACAGTGAACATGGCATGTTACTTGATCAATAGATCACCACGGACATCACTTGGTGGCAAGGTTCCTGAGGAGGTTTGGTTAGGTAATCCTGTAAGTTTTGATCACTTACGAGTTTTTGGTTGTCCTAGCTATGTTCTTATTCCAGGTGATGAGAGATCAAAGTTAGATCCCAAGTCGAAGAAGTGCATCTTTTTGGGTTATAAGAAAGGTGTAAAAGGATATAAGTTTTGGGATCCTGCAACCAAAAAGGTGGTGATTAGCAGAGATGCAGTGTTTGATGAGAATTTCATGTTCCAGCCAAAGAAAGAAGATACACTAGTTGATGGTTCTAGCACAGTAGAAGTGGATATGGATCGTGTACCTTTGAGTGAGAAAGTAGTTAATCCACCTACGGTTGAGACTCAAGAAGTTGCAGATCCTACATCTGCAGCAGGTTCGAGTTCAGAAAATTTACAAGATTACAGTTTGGCTAGAGATAGACCGAGACGCACCAATGTCAAACCACCTAGTAGGTATGGGTTTGAGGATATGGTTTCTTTTGCACTTCTTGTTTCTAATAATGATCCAGTTACCTTTCAAGAGGCTATTTCTAGCCAGGAGAAAGATAAATGGATGGCAGGTATGATTGAGGAGATGGAGTCTTTACATCATAATCATACTTGGGAGTTAGTGTAACACCCCGAAATTTTGAAACTTTTAAGACTTATAAAATAAAGGTAAATTCTCATTAAATCCCAAAACATAATATAATAGAGTACGGGGTGCTATGCCACACCTGAGCTAGAGAACTCAGGTGCACAGGCTAACTAACTAATATCCTCAATAATGTAAATACATGAGCATGGCACGCAGGCCGAAAGGGAAACTATCTACTCTACGCTCCAAATCTCTAGCGCGCTCTAGTGTCTACTTCTCTGTGCCTGAAAGCCAAATATATCTGTTCAGCGAGAGATGCTGGTAACCCACTCCAACGTGTTGAAATACAATATAGGTATATATATAGATATAGATATAGGAAAACCATTTTGAAGCAGGAAGATATATGCTTAGGAGACTCTAGCTTTAAAACAGGGAATACACTCAGCAAATAGGGACAAGCACATTAATCAATGATAAACGGTTAAGTAGAGATAACATCATAAGGAATACGCATCTAAGGTCACAGATCACTTTTCAATTCAAACACATCATCATTCAATCATCATTTATATCACATAATCATCGATGGCGCCACGGGACCAATCGCATGCCCCAAACATGAGGGTTAATGCCTATAGCATTAACACGGCCCCGCAGCACCCTACCTCAGTACCGCAGTACGAGGGGAGTTGATCACAACCAACCCTTGGAGAACCGCTGACGAACTCAACGTCGGACCACGATCCGACACACCGCTGACGCGCCCAGTCGGTGGACCGTGATCCCCTTTACAAGGGGGGACTTACGACCCTACACACCGTTGGTGCGCACAATCGGCGGGCCGTAGCGGATCAAGCCCGACACACTGCTGAGCTAAATTCAGTCGGTGGGCAAAGATCCTCGAAGACTACGTTCCTGCATACCGATGTCCCACCACTCGGTGGATCGCAGCCAGTCGTAGCCCTACACACCGCCTAATTACTTAGGTCGGTGGACTACAACCTTCCTCGGCTTGTTGGCCCCATACCGCCTGGCGCATCCCGGTTGGTGGGTCATATCACCGAGGCCCATGTGGACCTTCAGTCCTATACATCATCTTTATATACCTGACCGGTCTCTACCAGCCTGGTTAACAGTTGGGATGGTTCTCAACCCATTCAACTGCCCGTATAGTGGATCTTAGTCCTATATAATATTTATATACCTGACCGGTCTCTACCAGCCTGGTTAACAGCCGGTATGGTTCTCAGCCCACCCGACTGCCCGTATAGCCCGATTGATCTCAACCAAGTCGGGGTAACATGCACGCATAACACACAGCAAGCACATGCAACCCACATTAACACATTGGGAAGGGGGAGAAAACGTATAACAAAACCTATGCGTGATCCTTCACATACTAAGAATATTCCTAAGGGGTTCATACTTCTTTCACCTAGGTCAACGGGATACCAATTCAACTAGCATGCAATATATAAGACTCATACGACCTACGAACGGTACCCGAAAATCAAACTAGACACGGCACGATGAACGGAGTCCGTTGGGACACCACGGGGATCGGGGAAACATCAAACAGGGAAGCCGGGGTCCCGAATGGGGGGAAATTCCAGCGGGTAGCCGGTGGGTGGGGGCCACCCGCCGGCTGCCCGCCGGTAAACACTGTTCCGGGCAGCGGGTCGCCGGCGGGCTGCCCGTTGCCGGAGACGCCCCCTTCTGGCCGCGGGTAGGTGGCGGGTCCCCTACCCCCCACTGACTCTTTATACACAAAACGCCCCGGGAACCATTGTGGAACCCGAAACCATGCTTAGACACTTTACAACGCAATTAACGATCAACACGTAGACAATTAACGGATCAAATACGAGAAACGTATGGCACATAACCTATCATGCTTTTCTAAACATAATTGTCACCCAAACATGCGATTTCCCCACCCGATATACCAAGAATAATATCATACGATTCAACCTAGGGTTCTAATCACTTTTATACCAACAAGAATACGATTCGTCTTCTAATTACAAGTTTCGGTAAGAATATCACATAGGCATCGAGAACATCACACAAGCATCAAGAACGCCAACAAGAACATCAACCTAGGGTTCTAATTACTTTTACATCAACAAGAATACGGTTCGTCTTCTAATTACAAGATTCGGTACAAATAACACATAAGCATCAAGAACCCATACAATTATCAAGAGCAACATATAATCATCAAGAACTCCACATAATCGTTAAGAACACCATAATTATCAAGAATCTCCCGATATCAAGATCACCCATGGAATTATCCCATCAATCATCAATAATAACATCACAAATCATCAATACACAATAATATGGGGAAATCCTACGGGGGAAATCATAGCTATGAAAATAGGTTTTGTTGAGACATGGGTTACCTCTTAGCCTTAATTAATTTCCTTGGCTATGAAGGGTCTTTCTTTAAGATTTCTCCTTTCTTGATTTCTACTACGGGAGTTCTTGGAACTTTCTTATGTGGTGAGGGATTATTTGTGGTGTGTGTTCTAGGTGCCTTCTATGTCCCTATTTATATAATCAAGAGTCCTAATTATGGCCTAAGTGGCATGGGTTTACTAATTCTATTCCTTATAGAACTAAGGGGTTGGCTTTAGGGATAAGGGCCCATGGACCATGGTGGACCATATTAATTAATTAAAGAGAATCCTAACCATAATCTGAATAGTAAATGTATACTTTCTTTATTCCTTATAGGCTTATGACTCTAGTTTAGGCAAGGGTCCATGATCCGTGGTGGACCACGTTTAATTAATTAAAGGGATTTCTAATCAAATTAAATCCTTTTTAATTATTATTAATGGAATTAATTAAATAATTAATTCGGGATTAAGGGTCGTAACACGGGGTGTTACAGTTAGCTCAACTTCCTCAAGGAAAGAAGGCTATAGGGTGCAAGTGGGTCTATAGAAAGAAGCCACCAGTATCAGAAAAAGAAGGGGAAAGGTTTAAGGCTAGGTTAGTTGCGAAGGGGTTTTCTCAACAGAAGGGGATAGATTATGATGAGGTTTTCTCTCCTGTTGTTAGACATACTTCTATCAGATTAGTACTTGCTTTGGTAGCCATTTGGGATTTGCATTTGGAACAAATGGATGTGAAAACTGCTTTTTTACATGGTGATCTAGATGAGCAAATTTACATGAAGCAACCTGAAGGGTTTGTTAAACCCGGAGGTGAGCATCTGGTTTGTCGACTCAAGAGGTCTTTGTATGGGCTGAAACAGGCTCCACGGCAGTGGTACAAGCGGTTCGATGCTTACATGATTCAAATTGGCTATACACGTTGTGAGTATGATTGTTGTGTCTATGTTAAAAGCCTTGGTGTTGGTTCTTTTATTTTTCTGTTACTGTATGTGGATGATATGTTGATCGCTGCTAAGAGTATGAATGATATTACTGCATTGAAAGTTTTGTTGGGTCAGGAATTTGATATGAAAGACTTAGGAGTTGCACAGAAAATTCTTGGCATGGAAATTCACAGGGATAGAGGTGCAAGAAAGTTGTGGCTAACTCAACAGAGTTATATAGAGAAAATTCTTGACAGGTTTGGGATGAGTAAGTCTAAACCGGTTAGTACCCCTTTGGCTAATCATTTTAAACTCTCATCCAGTCAGTGTCCCCAAACAGTTAGTGAGATTGAAAATATGGCAAAGGTTCCTTATGCTAGTGCAGTTGGCTGTTTAATGTATGCAATGGTTTGTACTCGACCTGATTTGGCTCATGCTGTTAGCCAAGTTAGTAAGTACATGTCTAAACCTGGGAAGCAGCATTGGGAAGCAGTTAAATGGATTCTCCGGTACTTAAGGGGCACTATGGAGCATGGTATTGTATTTGGGAGTCAACAGAATGAGCATGTACTCATGGGATATGTGGATTCTGATTATGCTGGTGACATGGATAATAGACGTTCTACAACAGGGTATGTTTTTACTCTTGGGGGTGGTCCTATTTGCTGGAGATCATCAGTTCAGTCTATTGTAGCTTTGTCTACAACTGAAGCAGAATACATGGCTGTGACTAAGGCAGCTAAAGAGGCTTTGTGGCTTTCAGGTTTGATTAAGGAGTTGGGTATTGAGCAAGATGGAGTTCAATTACACTGTGACAATCAAAGTGCCATTTTCTTAGCTAAAAATCAAGTATACCATGCCAGAACCAAACATATTGATGTAAGGTTTCATAAGGTCAGAGAGTTGGTTGCTTCTGGTGAGATTTTGTTGCAGAAAATTCATACAAGTGAGAATGCAGCAGACATGTTGACAAAGGCAGTTACTAGTGACAAGTTCAAACATTGTTTGGACTTGTTGGGTGTTTCCAGATGTTAAATGGACATGGTGGTCCTAATCCAGGGAGACTATGAGATGAGTTTTTTTTTCTCCTAAAGGGCTTATTTGTGAAGGTGGAGATGGTTAGATAAGTATTTTCTCCTGAAGGGCTTATTCGCCAAGGTGGAGATTTGTTGAGTTATCTTTTCTCCTAGAGAGCATATTCGACAAGGTGGAGATTTGTTGTGTTTGTCTCATATAAGGATTAGGAATATGAGTTTGTCTCATATAAGGAATAGGAGTGAAAGAGAGATTATATGCCTATAAATATAATCAATGTATCTCATCACCTGGATCACCATCACAAATAATAAGAGAATACTTTCACTCCCGTGGATGTAGGCACATTGCCGAACCACGTAAATCTTGTCTTCTTTATCCTTTACTGCCATTATTATTTTTCTTGTTCTTATTAATCTCAACACTGCTTCTTTGAAATATCATATGTTTGAACACCGACTTCCCATAATTGGTTAACTCCGCAATAAGCGGAAACATATATCTTCTCTTTTGGATTTTTTGGACCTGGAACCAATACGGTCAAGGACATATACTCCTACACATCCAAGGAGGCAAGTTATATGTTGTTAGTATCACAGGCCATGAGGAGTATTGTTGTCCTGGTTGTTAGTATCACAGACCATGAGGAGTATTGTTGTCCTGGTTGTCCAAATGGTTGAAAACCACCGGTGCACAGACCTGACATTTCGAATTTCAGATGCAAAGTCGGGATAAATGTGGGCTTGAATCAAATTTCAGATGCAAAGTCGGGATAAATATGGGCTTGAATCAAGGCTTTTGGACGCGTATTCTACTTTTAAAAAATACGCGTCCAAAGTTTTGGGGAAGGTAATTACCTTCCCCAAAATGCCAACCCAACACGTTATTAAATCCGCTGCTCCAAATCGATGTTAACCAAACAGTGACTTTGGCGTTTTGACCACGGTCAAAACGCCAAAGTCAGCGGATTTGTCAAAATTTTGACGGATCTGCTAATAACCACACATGCCCAAACACAAACGGATTCTTAATATATGTTAAACATTCCTATTCCTAAGACTATGTTATCACCTACAACCAAGTACTAAGTATAATTTTCAAGTTGATGAGTTGTTTTCTAGGGAAAGAATGCTCCTTTTGTCAGAAACTACTCTTTCCACTACTTTCCCCATATATTGCATGCTCTTCTTACGACTTTTATTCATAGAACCTTTTTCAACTGTCCGCTGCAATATCCTTACTGGAATTCCACCCAAATCAAAATCTTCTTTCAAAGACCTCGTTAGAAACCTGAGATCTGTATCCGATAGCTGGTTTTTTCCGCTTACAAACGCAACAAACGTTGGCGGTCTTGCTTTCACCTGAGTGAAGTACTTAATCTTGGGTTGAGCAGCGTGATCTTTCCATGAATGTCTGCTCATCACCTACCGTGGAGTTGGAACACAATAAGCATAGAGTAGTACCTTAGGGAAATAGGGTATAAATGAATGTACAAGGGGTGGTTCTCAAACCTTGAGTAGCCAGCGATTGAGATGAGCAGTTGGCAATCTTACACACCATTTTCCGTATGTTTCAACACCCTGACGCATCACGTCTGTTTGCCCTTTTCCTTCGAGTGCCGAAACAAACACAACAGGTATTCCTGTGATCTGCAAATGAATTTGAATGGACCTCGGATCAAATCCGTGTGTTGTACTAACAGAGGAAAATAAATAAAGCGTGAATGCTCAAAAACCTCTCTCGTTCCCATCACAAAAGTAAAACTTTTGCGTGCTGACAAACCTGGGGTATTACTATCTGAATTTCTTCGGGAACAGCTTTGACGACACTCTGGTAGAGTTTCGAGTTTTGTTTCCCTCTAAGAAGATCCATCTTGTTTACAACTACAACCAGACCCCGCCCTTCCTCCACATCTCTCCTTGCAATGACTACTTCAACATGCTTCATGCTCCGCATATCTCTGGCAAACTAGTCACCATAGAATGATTAAGCTAGTTAGCAGAAAGCAATCTCGTATAAATAATGAACAAAGGGTTTGTTTCTGAAAACAAATGCTTGTAATAATCAGGCATTATATACTTTAGGAAATCGCTCGAGATATTTATCAGTATAAATGATTTTCATTAAATTAGCAAATAGGACAAACAATTCTTTTAAAAATCATTAAGGTATGTTGCTTCTGAACATGTCATAAAAAGTTAGATTTGGAACAAGACTGCAACGCTCTCATATCATGATGCAAGGTCATGTGGAGGAAGATATTGTAATCATATCTCTATTGTCATAGTTTTTTTTTTTTTTTTTTTTTTTTTGTTTCTTCTTCTTCTTGTTATTAATTTTAAGGCTTACACACACAACAATATAAAATAATGATTCACATACTTCCTCAGCATCGAGGACAAATGCAACTACATGAGCTCGCATTAGGTGCTTCCTTGATTGCACTACACTCAAAGATGCAGGTCCCTTTTCCTGCTTTGTCCTTTCGAACCAACCTGCGGTATCAACCTGAAAATGAAATAGAACTACACATTACTCAACACATAATTATGAAATAGAATTTGAAAACGCAAAACTTCACAGATGGAAAAAATATGTGATTCAGAGATAAAGCATATAATAACTAAAAGACAATAAGGAAAGGCCATTTAATTGCAGAGTACAATTATTTATCAAATCATTTGCTCAGCAACTTCAAATGTGTATAGTGTCTTTGTATGTACAATATCGACCAAGGGATATTAAAGATAAAGACTGAAGGGCATAATGATGTTTTTTGTATGTGTGCAGAAACTTTATATATACTCCACTTATTGATTTTAGGGGCTGTTTGGTTTTTATTTGTGTCCATCTTGAATATACTTTAAACAAACGTACAGAAGGACATCATTTCCAAGTAATAATTTATTCGCATAATTGATCAACCTTGTAGTTGAAGAGATATTATGAAAGAGAACGGTCCTTGTAAAGAGAAACAGAAGACAACTAAATCGTACCAAATAAATAGTTCTACCTTCATAATGAAATTGTGTCCGGATTGAATCTCTAGTCAAACCGGCTTCTGGCACAACCAAAACACGGTCTTCTTTTAATATTGCATTCAACAACGTGGACTTTCCAACATTTGGCCGCCCTACAATTGCCAACTGTAATGGCAACTTGGCTTCCATGTTATCGGAGGATTCTTTCACCTGATTATCTTCATCTTCATAATCTATGTTTTGTAAAATGTCAAGATCATTCATCAGTAAAATATATTCTAATTACTCCAAAATTTGGCCATTTACAATAAAACTTTATTAGCTAGTGCAGTCTCTGTAGCTATGAACATGTCAATTTCAACACACAACTTCATTGAAAACTGCTCTTGTAATTAATCATAGATTAATTAAAAAGAGGGGAAGATTCAAAGGTGTGAACAATGCATAATTCATAAATTTGCAACACATAAATGTAAAATCCACCAAAACTTTGGCAAAGTAAAAAGACACAGCGAGTCGAATCACCAAACATATTGGAGTGTTTTCACATATTAAACAAAAATTTCTGCCATCAGAATCCCAATGTAATATATGTGGCAAAAAGAAGTTGACAAATGTTGTTAAAGATTTTTCAATTTCTTTAAACCGTAGAGTTATATTTTCTTTTGACTCCCCTAACAAGATCTTAGGTTAATCTGACCATGATTATTATTCAGACTCATAAGCTAAGCACTTATGCATTAGAGCTTTACACTTCGCAACACATATTCAACCTAGTGGTTGAAATTTGAAAACAATATTTTAGATGTTTGGCAACTAATTATAAGAATAGAAAAATTAAGGTTTTGACAATCAAATAAAAATTTACTATATCTAATTCATAAGTTGGAAATTTTATTCTCATTTCAATTATTCCATATATGGATAATTCAGGCGAGATATAGTTAACCCTTTGGCATGCTAAAGGTCCTCAAAGTCACTTTGCCGATTCATATTGCAAAATGGGTAAAACAGTGTTCAACTCTGAACTGTGATCTGTGGACGGAATTTTTTCATAACCTACCTCAATGTTCAGATAAGTTCTTTCCAGGGTTTGAACCCACAATCTAGCAGACAATATGGGAGGAAATGACACCAAATGCAATACCAATAAGCAAAATGGAGACACCAATGAAATGGTCTAGATGCTCCAACATGTAGTAGCTCACAAAATTTTAAATTAAAAAATTAAAACTGATATATTGTAAGGAAAGAAAGCATAAAATATCGTAAAGGATTCAAAATCATCATAAACTCCGATGAAGTGCCTTACCATTTAAGTTTTGAAGAACATACTCCTGAAGTAATGGCCGCAGTGTTTCATTAAGTTCAGCCATGCCAAATCCAGTTTCAACAGATAAAGCAATAGGATCTCCAAATCCTAATCTATATGCCTCACCTGCAGCGGCAGCGAGAGATCCATCGCTATCAAAAAGTGCTTCAGCTTTATTCATAACCACATTAATCTTAATCCCAGAAGCATGTTTCCTCTGCCACTTCCCAACATCTATATCCATTGGCTGCAATCCCTCTCTAGTTAAAAAAAAAAAATAGTACAAAAGGATTTTAAATGCATAAACTGAAGAAGGAAGAAAAAACAAACAATAAAAAAGAAACAATGTTCTGCAGTCACATTCAAGCAACGTAGTAGTCTAGTACAAGCTCCAAGTGTTTAAGTTTTCACATATATTATTAGTCATCATATGTAATAAGACTAGAAAAGTCAGTACATATTCATCTAGCTAATGTCTAGTTATGCAACAGACTTACATAGAGTACATTTTAGAAATAATGATAAATTATTTCTTCAAAAAAAATAAAAGAAATAATGATAAATTACAGTCATCTTATATTTAACATGAACTATCTTCATCAAATCTAAACCCATCCAGGTCTACTTTCATTTTTTTTTTCTCAGTTACTGGGAAGTATCATTTGTTCTAACTTCATTGAAGTAACGTTTTAGTCAATAAGGACATTTTATACAGAACAATTAATATTGTTGAGATGATTTGTTTATTGTATTTACTATGTTTTTATTATTTGCTTTTATTGTATGTCTGTTAGTATCCCTAGGGTTTATTCTATGACTGTTAGGGTCTTTTAGCTTTCATTTCACTGCCTATGTATTGTGGTCAGTTCTTTTGGGTAAACACAGAACATATATACAATTTCCTTCTTCAAACTTCTTCAACATGGTATCAGAGCCACCTCTCTGTGGCCTGATTTCCCCTTTTTCGCATGAATAGTAGCGCATGAACAGTAGTGTTACTGTTCATCCGGTACTTAAAATTTCAATACAGCTTTTCATTCCAAGTTTTCACAAGATCTGACGACCCACCGCTAGTCTGGAAGGTCCGGCAACTCCAGCCGATGAAACCCCGTCGCAAACAGCTGTCGCAAGCGCCACCTCACGCGTCGCCATCCTCTGTCACGTGCCGGAGCGTGACACTTCCTCCGGCGAAACTTTCCAGTTTGGAATTCGATCCTCTTCTAGCTTTCCTGGTAATATTATTCCTTTTTTTATCAACCATGTCTTCAATTGGAACTGAGGAAACTTCTGGCAATGTTGACAATGTTATTTCTTGCTCAAATTTTGTGCCTAATTTATCTGAAAATCCTGTTATTACCTCTGAAAAATTATGTGGGTCACAAAACTATCACTCTTGGTCGGATGCCATTGAAACGTGTTTTATGGGCCAAGGTGTTATTGACCATTTGGAACAAGGGGTAGAAGATGTTCCAGAAAATGTGAAGACAATTTGGAAAAGGGTGGATGCACAACTTTGTAGTCTCCTATGGAAATCCCTTTCACCTAAGTTAATTCCACTGTTTAGAGTTTTTAAAACATGTGTTGAGGTATGGAATCAAGCCAAATCTTTGTACACTAATGATATTTCACAATGTTACACAGTTGTTGATAATTTGGTTAACTTAAAGAAGGATGGTGTGAGTATTGAAGCCTTCCTTGGGAAAACTCAAAGTTTATTAACAGAGTTTAATAAGCTTTTACCAATTGGAGGGACACCTACTAAACAGACTGCCCAATGGGAAAAATTCTTTGTTATTCTTGTTTTGTCTAAATTAGGCCCCGAGTTTGAGAATACTCGAAACCATATTCTTGGGGATAAGGTTGTGCCAGGGATCCAAGAATTGTTCAAACGCCTTCTTCAAGTGACTTCTTTTCCTGGTGAGATTCCTGCACCCACCACAGAACAATCTGCTCTTGTGATCCAAGGAGGCCTAGGTAACAATCTGGGCAACCGGAATAAAGATCGTAGTGGGCAGAAAAACGCTAGATATTGTGATTACTGCAATAAATCTGGTCACACACGAGACCGATGTTGGAAGCTACATGGGAAACCGTTGCATATCCCTACAAATGTGGCTCAGTTCAAACAAGAAGAATCAGGTTCTAAGACTATCTCTCTTGCGGAATATGAAGAGTTTGCCCGGTTTAAAGCTAATGCCCAAGCTGCTATTGTCACTCCTTTGGCTCATCCTAGAGAGACTCATACTGCCCTTGTTTCTCAATCTGGACCTCTTGGACCATGGGTCCTTGATTCAGGTGCCTCTGAACATATATGTGGTAATTCCTCTTTATTGAATCACCTTACAAACTCTAAGTCTCTTCCGTCTATTGTGTTTGGTAATGGATCCATATGTACTGCCAACGGTGTTGGTAAAGCAAGATCTCTTTCTAATTTACCTTTGTCATCAGTTTTGTATATACCTACGTGTCCTTTTAACTTGATTTCCATTCGTCAACTTACTCACTCTCTAGATTGTCTTGTCACCTTTTCTTCTGATTCGGTTATTATACAGGACCGTCGTTCGGGGAAGACGATTGACTCGGGGTATGAATCAAAAGGATTATACCGTCTATCCACTCCTGCTTCCGCTGTCTGTAGTGCTATTGTTCCTCCCTCCCTTGCTCATTGCCGTCTAGGTCATCCAAGTTTGAGGAAACTACAACAACTTCAACCGAGTCTATCAAAGTTGCCTTCACTAGAGTGTGAATCTTGTCAATTGGGAAAACATTCAAGAACCTCATTTCCTCAACGGGTTAATAAAGTATCCTCATCCTCTTTTTCCTTAGTTCACAGTGATATATGTGGTCCTTGTCGTGTCACTTCTTTGTTGGGTTTTAGGTATTTTGTTACTTTTATTGATGACTTTTCTCGTTGTACTTGGGTTTTCCTAATGCAATGACGTTCTGAAGTGTTCAACATCTTTCAAAAGTTTCATAATGAAATTAAAAATCAGTTTGGAGTGTCTATTAAAATTCTTCGGAGTGATAATGCCAAAAAATATTTCAGTACTCCTTTGTCTACCCTTCTTGACTCTGAGGGTATTCTCCATGAGTCCTCCTGTCCAGATACCCCACAACAGAATGGTGTGTCTGAACGGAAGAATAAGCATCTAGTGGAAACTGCTCGGACTATGCTTCTTCACTACAAGGTTCCTTCTTATTTCTGGGGAGATGCTATCCTTCTTTCATGTTACCTTATTAACCGTATGCCATCATATGTTCTACACGGCAAAATACCTTATAGCATATTATTTCCTCAAGATCCATTACACAAGCTCCCTCTTAAGGTTTTTGGTTGCACTTTCTTTGTCCGGGATATTACTCCTGGTCGTGATAAACTCTCACCCAAGTCCTTGAAATGTATTTTTGTGGGGTATTCTAGGGTTCAGATGTTATTGCCCTGACACACGGCGATTCTATGTATCACCAAATGTTACCTTCTTTGAGTACACTCCATTCTTTTCATCTGACTGGGCAGGGGTTGTGGATCATTTTCCTGAGGTCCTACCAGTCCCCTCGTTTGAAGGATGGATAGAAATACCACTATCTCCGGGTGTCCCACCTCCCAATACATCACAAACCCATACTATTTCTCCTTTCCGGTTCACCTATCATCTTCAGTCAAAATTACCACAAACCACTACTGTTGCACACATTGAACCTGCTGATTCATCTCCTGAGCGGTGTCTTCCCTCGGATCCGGTTCTTGCTCCAATCTCTAGTTCTCCCATTGCGGGTAGGGTAGGTAACAGGTCTACTCGCAATCCCTACCCTATATATAATTTTGTCTCTTATCACTGTTTTTCCCCTGTTTATAACGCTTTCATCTCCAGTTTATCATCTGTTTCTGTTCGGTTGAGGAAGCTCTTTCCAAACCTGGTTGGCAACAGGCTATGGTAGATGAAATGGCTGCTTTGTATTCCTCAGGAACTTGGGACTTGGTTCCATTACCTCCTAGCAAAATGGTTGTTGGTTGTCGATGGGTTTATAATGTCAAAGTTGGACCTCATGGACAAATAGATAAACTCAAAGCTCGTCTCGTAGCAAAGGGGTATACTCAAGTATTTGGCGTTGATTACACCGATACATTCTCACCCGTGGCCAAGATCTCTTCTATCAGAATCTTTCTATCTATTGCTGCTATACATCATTGGCCTCTATACCAGTTAGACATCAAGAATGCGTTTTTACATGGGGATTTAAAAGAGGAAGTGTATATGGAGCAACCTCCTGGTTTTGTTGCTCAAGGGGGGGAGACTGACCTGGTTTGCAAATTAAAACGCTCTCTCTATGGATTGAAACAGTCTCCACGTGCCTGGTTTGGACGTTTTAGCACAGTTCTACAAGAGTTTGGGTTAGTTCGGAGCAAAGTGGACCATTCTGTGTTTTACAGGCATCGACAAGGTAAAAACATTTATCTTGTTGTTTATGTAGATGATATTGTGATCACAGGAGATGATGCAGAAGGAATACTCCAGTTAAAGCAACATCTTTTCCAATACTTTGAGACAAAAGATCTTGGAAAATTGAAATACTTCTTAGGGATCGAAGTTGCCCAGTCAAAGGAGTGGATTTGTATATCTCAACAAAAATATGCTTTGTACATATTAGAGGAAACGGGTATGCTTGATTGTAGACCAATTGATACTCCCATGGATCCTAACATTAAGCTTGTACCGGAACAAGGGAACCCCTTTTTCAGATCCAGGAAGATATCGAAGATTGGTTGGGAAATTGTTGTACTTAACAGTCACTCGCCCCGACATTTCTTTTGCAGTTAGCATTGTGAGTCAATTTCTGGCCTCTCCGTGTGATAGTCATTGGGATGCTGTCATTAGGATGCTAAGATACATCAAGAAGTCTCCATGAACTGGTGTGTTATACAAGGATCATGGAAATACAGATATTATTGGTTATACTGATGCAGATTGGGCTGGATGCCCTTGGGATAGAAAATCAACATCAAGATACTGTGTTTTTCTTGGTGGCAACCTAATTTCTTGGAAAAGTAAGAAGCAAAATGTAGTGGCTCGATCAAGTGCAGAGGCAGAATATCGGTCAATAGCCTTGGGAACATGTGAACTAATCTGGTTGAAGCATCTCTTGACTGAATTAAAAATTTGTGTGAAATGGCCAATTAAACTGATGTGCGACAATCAAGCTGCTTTGCATATTGCATCCAATCCTGTTTTTCATGAGAGAACAAAACACATCAAGATCGATTGTCATTTTATTCGTGAAAAGATCACATCCGGGGAAATTGTTACCTCATTCGTGGGTACAAATGATCAGTTGGCTGACATCTTCACCAAAGCTTTAAGAGGTCCCAGAGTTGAATATTTGTGTAACAAGCTTGGAGCTTTTGATATTCATGCTCCAGCTTGAGGGGGGATGTTGAGATGATTTATTTATTGTATATACTATGCTTTTATTATTTGCTTTTATTGTATGTCTGTTAGTATCCCTAGGGTTTATTCTATGACTGTTAGGGTCTTTTAGCTTTCCTTTCACTGCCTATATATTCTGGTCAGATCTTTTGGGTAAACACGGAATATATATATACAATTTCCTTCTTCAAACTTCTTCAACAAATATGCTAAAATTTGATGATGAGTCTACCATACCGTGCATCAATTAAGAAGAGTGCAAACTAAGATCTTGCCAGCACATTCCCAGTCATTTCTACAGTTCTTTGAAGAACTGAACCAGAGGAAGCCTCTGCCTCTAAGCCAGTAGAATCCAACACCCAAAACCGCAAATCACCCAATTTCGCAATCCCATCACGAATATATCGAGTAACGTGGTCAGTAGGCATGTTGTACACAAGGGCCTCCCTACTTCGTATCAACCTACAATATCACATACCAACATTTACAAGACAACCATATTAATAAAATGACATGGTTAATGACTATAGATAAAGAATATCATAGCAATACCAACCGATTAAATAAAGAGGATTTTCCATCATTAGGGCGTCTAATTATAATAACAGTTAGAAGTTTGTCAATAGCAATCTTAGTGAAATCAACAGATTCTTCTGTGCAGTATTTAAGTTTAGGCTCGTCAGCACTACTGTCACCAAAATCTGACTTTTCATCTTTCATTTCTCCAGTCAAAAGAGTGCAGAATCTTCTGACATTCGGAAAAACAACTGGAAGTTCTAGAGAGACCCATTCGTGGCATTTTGAACCCAAATTTGTTGTTTCAATGTCTTTCTTTGTGAAACGATCAAATGATGATCCTAAACATCATAATCAAATGGAAACAAAACATGAATTCAAGCTATAGACTTCTATAGAAACAAAACATAAACCTCAAAACCATCTCCTGGTCTGGTTATATAATCAAAAGAATAAAGAAATCCATAACCAACTTCCTATCAAAGAATCAAATGAGAAGCAACAAATTTCACAAAACAAAAAGCAATTTACCATATTTAACTTGAGTGCCAGTGGAGATAAACCAGGAAAATAAACATATTTTATCTCCCCCTTTACAGTGGCTAGAATCTATATAACTCCAATGAGTGTGCAAGGAAGCTCTACTAGATAAAAGCCTGAAGCAATGATGGTGGCACTTTCGGGCAGAAATGGCCCTAACCCATGAGTGAGGCATTCCAAGATGAATGCTTTATGACTAATTATTGCTATCTATATCAACCGTTTTTCTTTAGTTCAGACAGATGTTGTGTGTTTTTCTCACCTGAAAATGTAAAATTGAAGCTTTGAAAAACTAGTACGCAAAATGATCAAAAAGCAAACAAAGAATATTGAAAAAACTAGTAAAAACTAAAAAGCATCCTGCGCAATGCAGGAGATGAGTAAAAAAAATATCAGGAATAAAAGAAAAAAATATGTCACTAGTAGCTGTATGCAATACTCCCAAGTATCAAAACAAAAAGAGAATACTTCAATAGTAGGTGTATGCAATAATACGAAACTAAGGTTAAAATTGAAAGATGAAATTAGAGAGATTACAGAATGGACATGATTTTGTGAAAATTGATTGAGGAAGAAGACATTATACTTTCCAATATACTTGAAGCTGAGAAAGTAGGCATTACTCAACATTTCAAATTTAGGGCTAAAATCAATTAACTACCTTCTCGTTGCTTCAGATATCTTCTCCAATCGGTGTTTCGTGTAGGGGTGAGCATTTCGGTATTCGGTTTTGTTTTGGTTTGTTCAGTTTTGAAAAAATGAAACCATTCCAGCAGTGCTCCACCCGAATAACATCGAATATGCAGGAAATCACTAACTGTCCACATAAGGGTAGCTCGCATTTGAAAATTCTGCTTCAGAACATATATCTTCTCTTTTGGCCTGGAACCAATACGGTCAAGGACATATACTCCTACACATCCGGGCCTAGAACCAATACGGTCAAGGACATATACTCCTACACATCCAAGGAGGCAAGTTATATGTTGTTAGTATCACAGGCCATGAGGAGTATTGTTGTCCTGGCTGTCCAAATGGTTAAAAACCATCGGTGCGCCTTTTCGATCTCGTTTCTTGTATATATGGGGGGGGGGGGGGGGGGGGCAAATCTTCTTTCCAAAGCAATGTGGGACAAAGCTCACTTTTCCCTTCATTTTCCAACTCAAATGAGACTACTTTGAGAATCAATATCTCATTCACCCAATATCCGTTTTGAGCGTACAATATATCAATCTCTTCGTCTCACTACGAAGAACCCGAATCCACTTTGACCCGACCCAAAACGGAAGTGGACCCCACTGATAATTGTATCACAAAATAGCCACTTAATATGTCATTTTATGCCATTTTAAGCTATTTTTTCCAACAATAAATACTAAAACCATTAGGTTTTCTATATAAATTGAAATCGAACGGAACTCGTCCGGTTTGATTCGGTTCGATTTGAATAAACCGAACTGATTTGCCCACCCCTAATACAAACAATTATTGATCAAATGAGGCACATTTTGCTATGGATAGACTTTCTACTTATAAATTTCTTGTACTGTTTTACCCAATATTACCTCTACCTACATTTTTCATTTCATTTGGTTAGCACTTTAAGAAGTAAGTTTGTTTTGTGCCATTTCCTTGAATGATGATGAGGTTGATAAATTTTCTTTTTCTTAGCTGTGAGCATTTACTCTTAGCTTATTAATATTGTGTTCATCTGAAATACTGTTTCTGCCTTTCTTACGATTTGGTATTCAGAGATTCATTGATTTCATTGAGAGGTCCTTTGTGTCATTTCCTTCAAATGGGTGTGCTTTAAGAGAAAGATCTGCTCCCCCTTTAATCAAAGGTTATCTTTTGCTCCACAAGATCTCTTTCTGCCCTCTCATTAATGAGTCTTATTCTTTTCTTTATTTTATTATCTTTATTTAGTCTGTACTTCATTGCCAATTGAAGGAAGTGAAAAGACCACATCTCTGTACTTCCTCAAATCTATTACTATTTATCCAATAAAGTCATGTACAGGTTTTAGTGCTGATCATTAGCCCCTGACAAGCACAGGTAGTACTATAAGTTTGATGATGTAAAGACGTGGCATATTCTTTTTCCTGTTACTATACTTTACTACATGTCCTAAGGGCCCTATGTTGTTGCCTTTCTCTAGGATAGTGTTCTCCAGATACCGGGTTTTGGAACAAGTGAGTACAATTCATAGTTCTCTTGCCTTGACTCAAAACATAGTTTTTTGAAAGTAAATCTTGTCGTAAATTAAACCCGTGCCTATTACAATACATTGGTTTTCATGGTTAAAGTTGAATATAGTAGACTGGTTCGTTTTGCAGATGCTCTTGTTATCACTTCGATAGTCATCCTTGGTGGATTGTTCAGCATATAGCGATTTGGGTGAAGTAAAGTTGGCTTCAAATTTGCTCCGGCCCTCACTATCTGGTTCTTTAGTTTGGGGTCGATTGGAATTTACAACCTGTTTAGTATGATGTTTCTGTGGTAAGGGCATTTAATCCGGCTTACGTCTTTCTTTTCTTCTCGAAGAATTCCAGTAAGGCATGGTCAGCTCTGGGTGGTATCAAATAAATATAAAAAAAAATCTACAATGTCAAGTGATGCTCTCATTGGTGTCGGTGGTAGAGCTTGTGTTACGACATTGTAAGTCGTTTCTAAGTCAGAACGATAGGAATGACATTCTTGGATAAGATATCTACCCAAAAATAGCTCCCAAAGGATAAGTCCAACCCCCCTAATATCAGCTGCTGGAGTGTAGCTTCTATATATGTCAGTTCTCTTCCATGTTGCTTCCATCATTTCGAGAAGCATATATTGGGCCCCAATTCTCGGGGGTGTCTTTATCTCCTTGGCAAAATCGGGCCAGGGAATATATGGGATAAATAGGTCGCATCGTGACCTCAATAATTATGGCGTTTCCAAATCCTACAAGTTTGACTCTACTAGAATTGGACATTAAAATATGACTTTGCGTAAGGGAGAGGTGGAATACATTGTCCACATGCAAGTGCCGGGTTGCACTCAGTATTTGTTACGCCAAATTGTCAATTCAATTTTGGCTGCAATATCCTTCATAGCGAGCTATCCCCAGCCACAAATGAAAACACTAATTCAACAGTCTCTATTATTGAGTAGATTGAATAAGTGGCCGAATAATATGTGGATGGTATCTTATGTGCCGGTGAATATCAAGTTCAGGTGTTTGAAATGGAGTTTGATGGTTTAACAAGTGGTATCAGAGCGGTGGAATTTAGAATTATTCTCATTCTTTCCCTCTGTCTCTTTACCGCTGAACAAAATGTTGACATCAAATTCCAAATATATAAATCCTCACTATTATCCCTAATCCTAAAGCAAACATCAGATTGTTTATTACCAGCAATATACAGAAACATCAATGATTCTTTAATAATCCTACTCTAGTTATAAACCTGTGGTGTAACAAATCATTAGTTGAACTCCTATATCTCGGGTCTCTTCGTCGACAATGGCGTAAGAAATCTACAAAGTCAAGTGATGCCCTCATTGGTGCCAGTGGTAGAGCTTTTGTTACAGAATTTTAAGTCGTTGCAAAGTATGAACGATGTAAATCACAGCCTTGGATAAGATATCTACCCAAAACAAGCTCCCAAATGATAAGTCGAACCTCCCAAATATCTGCTGCTGAAGCGTAGCGTCTATATATGTCAGTTCTATGCCATGTTGCTTCCATCATTTCGAGAAGCATATATTGGGCCCCCTATTCTCGGGGTGTCTTCATCTCTTTGGCAAAATTAGGCCAGGGCTTATTCGGGAGAATGCGACCTCAATAATTCTGGCGTTTCCAAATCCTACAAGTTTGACTCTACTAGAATTGGACATAAAAATATGGCTTGGGGCAAGGGAGAGGTGGACTACATTGTCCACATGCAAGTGCTGGATTGCACTTAGTATTTGTAAGGTCAGTTTTCAATTCTCCTTTGGCTGCAATATGCTTCCTAGCGAGTAGTCCGCTAGCCATATATGAAAATACTAATTCAGCATTTCCAATTATTTAGTAGATTGAATAAGTAAGATGCCGAATAATATGTGGCTGGTGTCTGATGTACAGGTGGATATCAAGTTCAAGTGTTTGAAATGGATTTTGAGTGTTTAACAAGTGGTGTCATAGCGGTTTTACAAGTGGTATCAGAGCGGTGGAATTTAGAATTATTCTCATCATTTCCCTCTGTCCCTTTACCGCCGAACAAAATGTAGACATCAGATTGCAAATATATAAATCCTCACTATTATCCCTAATCCTAAAGCGGACATTAGATTGTTGATTACAAGCAACATGCAGAAACATCAACCCAAATCATCAACGACACATCATAGGCAAGTAATAGATCACTTAATAGCTCAAACACTTCAAAAATCTAGCATTTCTACTCATTTCTACCTAATAAACAAGGCTTCACAGAGCCAAAACTTAAAAGGTGGGAGTCCATGGGGTTATACCTTTGTTGTTTCCTCTTCTTGTTGTGTGGATCCCTTCTCCTTTCTCCTTCAGAGATTACTACATTCCCTCGTCTATTTTCTTCAAACAAACAAACATGCATACTAAGCTTAAGGCAACTCAAAGATGGGAGGCAGAGAATGAACAAAATCTGTGAAATGAAATGAAATGGAGGGAGGAATGAATGGCAGAACACTTACTGTGATTTCTCCTAAGGCTTAGAGTGAAGAGGCAAATGGAATGGATCAGGAGAAACAATGAGAATATGTTTTATTTATATGGGTCCAAAACCCTAGGTAGGAGGCTAATGATTGGTGGAGGGCAAAAGAGGAATTTGGCTTGCTTTCTACTAAGATTAGACAAAGTTTGAAAATGAATCTTGGTTCACCTTGCATCATGGACCATAGCTAGAGCTGTCAAAACAGGCCAGCCCGACCCTTATGGGCTGGCCCGTCTCGGGTTCAACTGGAAACGGGACGGGCCGACCCGTTTTTCCACGGGTTGGGATTTTCCCAACCCAACCCGTGTAGGACGGGCTGACGGGCTAAACAGGCCAGCTCGTCAGCCAGTTTTTTTTTTTTTTTTTTTTTTTTTTACATTATTAAAATATTTATTGTTGTATTGCTTAGGAATTAAACCCATAACCTCTAAGTTAGTAGCCAAGACTATTTCCAATCAACCACATTAACCACAGTAAATAAATATGTATATTTATATATATACAAATATGTATATACACATATAACATATACACATATAAAATTAGATTTTAGTTTTTAATATGTAATTATAATTTATTTAATTTATATTTAATACTAATATATTTTACATGTAATATTTTTTATTTTGTAATTATAATACTATTAAGTTATAAAGTTTATAAAATATATAATTTATTACTTTATGTAATTTATATAATAAATAAACTTTAAATTAATATTTATATAAAGATACAATTAATTGTATTAATTAATACTTGTAATAAATGTAATATAAATCAATTATCAATTATATATTTAATAATGCTTGTGAATGATGTAAATAGATATATAATTATATTAAAATATTTAACATGTGTTCTTAGTATAGTTGGTTTTAATATTAATAATAATTTGATACCGTAAGTAAAAGGTCAAGGGTTCAAGTTTTGTTAGCAACAATGTTTTTAAATATTAATAAAATACCTAATTAGAGCTGTCAAAACGGGCCCAACCCGTCGGGTTGGGCCCGTTTACCCGTAAATTTGGACGGGTTGGGTGGGAGAAATCCCAATCCGTCCCGTTTTCGACCCGTCCCGTTTAACCCGTGTTGGACACGGGTTAAACGGGTTGAATCCGTGGGTTACACGGGTAACCCGGCCCGTGCCCTTAAAAAAAAAAAAATTATATGTTGTCTAACTGTCTAAGTGGAACACTGGAACCCTATAAATTTTTCATTGAAATTGTGTTGAAAACTTGTAAGATTTGAATGTGGAATCATGGACAATTGGACATTTGGACATGAATGTTGTCATTGTTGTGTTGAAATTAGGAAGTATGTCATTCTAGATTTCTAGAGTTAAATTGTAATTTATTTATTATAAGTTATAACAAATTAACCATAAAATAAATAGATTGAAAAATTTGAAATAAGTCCAAATATTAAAAAAAAAAAAAAAAACGTACGGGCTGACGGGCTGGCCCGTTTAGCCCGTCAGCCCGTAACCAACGGGCTGGGTTGGGATTTTCCCAGCCCGTATGAAAAACGGGCTGGCCCGTCCCGTCCCGTATTTTCTCAACCCGTGACGGGCCAGCCCGTATGGGACGGGCTGGCCCGTTTTGACAGCTCTAAGCATCAAGCTAGATTTACATGTCTATCCAAAATGGCTTGTGATATATTGAGCATTCCAATCACTACAGTTGCTAGTGAAAGTGCTTTTAGCATTGGCTCAAGAGTCTTGACAAAGTATAGATGTTCCCTTGACTCGGAAAATGTTCAAGCGCTCATTTGTACTCGCAATTGGTTGCTAGGATTTAATTCTGAAGGTATTAATGCATTATTATTATTATTATTATTATTATTATTATTATTTAATCGTTATTTAATAGTTAATACTTATTATATATACTTATAATTTCTAATGATTTATTGATTTATTTTATAAATTTATGTAGATGGTGGAGATCCTAGTATGGGTGAACTAATTATCAATTGAGAAGGGCAAAAGGCTTCTAATGTTCTTGGTGGATGAAGGTACTTTAGGAGTTTAGACTTTAGAGTTTAATTTTTTAAGATTTGTATATTTATTTATTGATTTATTATAATACTAATTTATTCTCTTTTTTTTTTGTTTTTTTACAGTTATGAACTTATGAGTTAATGAGTTATGATGATTGATGATGCTATTGGGAAGATTTGTAATGGATTTATCATTTATGGACTTTTGAATTTAAATTATGTTTGAATGCTTGAATATTTTGGACTTTTGATTATGTGTGTCTTGCGATAGTGCGAAACTTGAACACTATAAATGTTTCATTGAAATTGTGTTGAAAACTTGTAAGATTTGAATGTGGAATCATGGACAATTGGACATTTGGACATGAATGTTGTCATTGTTGTGTTGAAATTAGGAAGTATGCCATTCTAGATTTCTAGAGTTAAATTGTAATTTATTTATTATAAGTTATAACAAATTAACCATAAAATAAATAGATTGAAAAATTTGAAATAAGTCCAAATATTATATAAAAAAAAAACATACGGGCTGACGGGCTGGCCCGTCCCGTCCCGTATTTTCTCAACCCCATACGGGCTGGCCAGTTTTGACAGCTCTATACCTAATTATACAACACATTTGGAGTAGGATGGGTGGGGATACGGGTTATACGGGCCGGTCCTAACCCGATGTGTTGGGCCCTTTTTGACAGTTCTAACCATAGTCTAAAAAGTGATTTTAAATAGTTTAGCGATAGAAATAGATTTTTCTAAAAATACTTTCTAGACAACCACTCAGTTTAGATTTCTCAGAGTTCTCCCGGTTTCACTCAGATTGACTTTCGGGTCAAAAACTTGGTATGTAATGTACCCGAGAATTTAGGAATTTTGAATTAAAATAAGTTCCGGTGTTGAATTCACTTAAAATGTAACTCAAAATAATTTATTCAAACACCAAAATTATTTCCAAAAAAAAATATATATATATATAGAGTGAAAATTGCTATTTTGGAATTTCTTAAAATCAAATTTATAAAATTAAATTTTGGGTCGTCACACGTTCAATGTCCAACTAATTCACTACTACTTAGTTCTTACAATTAATTAATAAAATAAAAATAAACTAAATCGGGTGCCTAGGCATCGAAAAATGTGCGCCTAGGAGGCGCCTATCATCTTTTTCAACATTGATTACTAGTGCGATGAGATAAGTGAATGCAATCAGTAGACAGCTCCTTCAAGGATGTGATAAAATTCGTGTATTACTAGTGAGGTGAGATGAATGAATGCAACGAGTAGACATCTCTCTCAACGAGAAGATAAAATTCATGTATTACTAATGAGATGAGATGAGTGAATGCAATAAGTAGACATTTTCCTCATGGATGAGATAAAATTCGTGTATTACTAGTGAGATGAGATGAGTGAATGCAATGAGTAGACATTTCGCTCAACGACAAGATAAAATCCATTTATTACTAGTGAGATGAGGTGAGTGAAGGCAATGAGCAAACATATCCCTTAATAACGATAAATTAAAGCAGATCAGACTGAAATGTTAGTTTGGAGATTGTATTGGGCATGTAATGAGTAAATATAATTGCCCGTGACGACATACATAGATCGATGAGATATAGCCATGGTTTGGGCTTATTGTTTAACGTTTTAGCTTGAATTTTATGCTAAAAGTACTTGGTCCACTAGGAGTGGATTTTGTATTTGAACCCACAACTATCGATCTGGCTGCAATTCATTTTAGGCAAATTATATTGTGCAACCAGGCGATTGTGTGCTCCGATCCAAAACGACATCGTTCCTTTAAGTTAAGGAGTTGACGCGATGGATACCATTTTGTCAGTTCAATCCCGTTACAGTTTTATTTTTTTGTGTTTATGTGTATTACACTATTATGTTAAGAGTTTATGTGTATTATGTATTATGTTAGATTATGTGTATTATGTTAGGAGCTTATGTGTATTCTACTATACAATTATGTACATACGAAACAGAGAATTTTTTAGGGCACACAATGCATTATGCGCCCTGGTGCACGATATAACGATTGTGCATTTTATATTTGGGCTTCTTTTTATTTCCCATCTAAAAAAATTTGAAAAAAACAAAAAAAAAAAACAAAAAAAAACAAAAAAAAAAACAAAAAAAAAAAAAAAGATGAAGGAAAAAGTGTCAAATATGTCACTAAACTTTTTGTTTTTGTATAATTTGGTCACTGAACATAACAAGTGTGCAATTAAATGGTCAAACAATCAAAATATTTGTAATTGGGACATATTTCTAAATTTCTCTGGTATAATTCGATCATATTGCTTACATGGTATGTACTAAGAGTCGTCATTTCGTCTGTCATACTAGTTGGGATGAAATATTAAAATATTTTCAACTCAAATTGCATTAAAATAAATCAGAAAATATTTCAATTGCTCAGATTTTTTTTGTTTCATGGTTTAATTGCTCAGTTTTATAGTTTAGTGACCTAATTGTACGAAAGCGATAAGTTTAATGACTTATTTGACATTTTTTTCAAAAAAAAAAATGAAATCTTTCTTATGTTTAGTTGTGATTTTTAAAATTAAACAAAAAAAAAAATATATTTCTTTTAAAAAAAAATGTTTTTTTTGGTTTGAATTTCTTTTAATTAAGTTCATGCTGGTACATTGAGTGGAAATAATGTGTCTAGCAAACGTACAAACTATGAAGCTTCATATATGGTGTAGAGATGAAAAGTGACATTTTCAAAGTTTTTGTTTCCATTCCATCACAATTACTAGATCAGCATTATTACTAATAAAGCTTTCATGGCCCATATACAAAGTGCATATATAATATATGTACATACTACACACTACAGTTGCTGGGCTTGGACATACATGGACATAGGTAAATGTCAACAAGGAAACTTCATTCCTTGGAGCTTATAAATATGTACTACTGACTACTATGTCATAATTGAATCAGACAAGCACTTAAAAGCAACTATTTCATATGCTATAAATGTATTATTTTTCTATACACTCATGAAAATATCATATTTTAACTAAAAAGTATTACAAATATGTGAGATAGTCTCACTATAGCCCTGTTTTTTGGTAAATGGTTGTTAGCTGTTAGCTGATTGGGTTAATTAGAAGATATAACTAGTTGATAACATTAGCTGATTGTAGAAAAGTGTTTGTTAAATTAGTTGTTAGCTGATAGCTGTTTGATATAATTTCCTTTCTCAAAAAGTTAATTGAAAAAGTTGTTTTGGGCAGCTTTTTTAATTTTAGCATTTTGGTGTTACAAAAAGCTAATTAACCAAACACTTATATTGATTTTTTAACCAAATCAAAAAGCTAATACTGGTCAAATAAGCTAAAATTGGTCTATTGGTCTATGTACTTCCAAATTATACTCCCTCACTTTTTACTTTATGATATGGCAAACAAGGATGGTATATTTTTATCATGTGGTCCCAGAAAAAGTGTCTATATCAAAAATTTGTGAGACAAAGTAGAAGTTGGGAGTAAAAAAGTAGGAGTTCAGGTAGTATTTTCCATATAATAATTATTAGACTGACATATGAACTTTGGATTTCAACAATCTTTTGAGAGTGCAATCAAACCCATCATACTGCAAAAAATCAATTGTGGTATGCAGATGAATGAGAGTGCAGTACAAGATGGATGAAGCCCAGATCAGAGTGCACTTGTGTAACTGAGCAACAATTGTAAAAGGCACTGTAAAAGTCAGGCATAATACTCCTTGTTTCGATTCACAGTGATGATGAGAATTCAAGATTGGAAACTTTTATGAATTAGCGCAGCTTTAATTTGTTGGAATGCCCACTGGAACGTGCCTGCACTGTCCCTTACCTTGCCTTCCATTACTTTTCATTTCCTCCCATTGTTATATATATATATACATAATACAAAGAGAATTGCGTTTAAATGAGAATCATGTCTTAGATAAGAATATAAGAATTGTATAAATGCACATAATTTATTACACGAATGCACCGTAACTATTCCATGGTCTCCACTGTCTTTTAATCTGAACGTATTAAGTAGCTTATATATAGGTCTTATTTGGTAACATATATAATTAGCTTATCAATCAATTTTGGTTTATTTGATGATTATTAATTGTTTGACTTGATTATACAGTCAATACAAGTGTTTGGTTAATTATTAGCTTTTTGTAACAGCTTATTGCTCTAAAACGCTAAAATTTAAAAAGCTACTCAAAATAGTTTTTTGAGAAAGTCATTTTGATAATCAGCTAACAGCTAATTTATCAAAAATCTTTCTACAATCAGCTAATGCTATCAACTAGTTAAACTCACTAACCCAATCAGCTATTAGCTATCAGCTAACAGCTATTTTCCAACCACCCCCATAATCTCAAATTTGAACATTTGTTGTCTGCAAATATTTATCAAATGAGTAAGTCCTTATATATACAGCAAGCTAAGGAAGAGTAATGGTCACTGATCTTTTCCCACATATACCCGGCCCTGCAGATTGAACTAAAAAAGAATAGAAGCATATTAAAGGAAAAGAGGTGAGAGCTGAGCGCTGGGGTTTCTGATACCAGGCCAGCGGCTGCAGACTTTTGACCAGTTCTTATTTTTATCAAAATATATGTTTAATTTGTATAGTTTGCTGGAAAGTTCATATGGAATTGTCAGAGGGTGTTCCATAGTGGGTGGTAGTTTGGTGAGTTACTCTAAAAATAGCATCTTTAATTTATTGAAAGATGTTAAAGAAGGGCCATTCCTGGTAGTGGTAGTACATCAGTACATGCCAGGCCACCATGTGTTACATTACCCTTTTTAACCACTTCTTTGGGCCTCTATTTGCATATATGCATACATACATACTCCATTCTTTCTTTATTTATCACCCATGCCATCATCATATCAATGTAACAGTGCATTTCTAGATGTAACACTAGTAACCTCTGCATTGTGATAGAGTCGGGATGAGATCGATGACATGAGTTTCTTTCAGCTTAACTAGTTAGGATTTTTTTGTGCCGCAATTTCAACCGAGTTGATTAGACAGTTGGCTTATTGTTAATCACAAGGTTTCAGGTCCAACTCTCCAAGGAGTTACTTATCGGCCTTGTTGATTTGAGCCGACCAGTTATAGGACAACGTAGGCTGATTTACCTTCTTGTGGTCATTTACCAACTAGAGAGTCACAAGGCGGACTTCATCCAGAGCAGATAGGGGCCGTAGGCTTTAATTTCCAGTAAATTAAAGAATTAGTTTCGGACTGTAGAGTTTTAGTATTACGTATACGGTATACCTAGATTGAGGAAACATGTGATCAGACCAACAATGGATCATCAACTCTAGTTATTACTTATATTCCATGTAGTAACTACAACACAAGTAAAGATGTTAATTGTTGAATACATAACATAATTGAGTATATTTATTTACTTGTATTTAATTATTTTATAATGAGAAAGCATCACATTATTATCCACACACCCAGGCCAGGCATGGATATTGATGGGGATATGGGACCCTAGGGGTCCATTTTATTGGGTGTGGGCCATGGACGCAAAGGGCTTATGGAATTGGGCCGACAAAGGGGGGGACAAAGTTGGGCCGAAAGGCCAGGAGGAGCCGCCGGCGCCACCCGGCGCCGGCGGCCAAACCCGACCGCCGACCGGGGCGCTAGCCCCGGTCAGCCGTGGTGTGCCCAGCGCGCGCTGGGCGCGGGCTAGCGTGGCCTCAGCGCCCGGCGCGCGGGGGGCCACGGCCGGCCCCAGGCGGGGGCCGGCGCCGGTGGCCCAACGACGACACCGACCGGGGCGTTGGCCCCGGTCGGCCGTGGCGCGACCAGCGCGCCCTGGGCGCGGGCCAGCGCGGCCTCGGCGCCCAGCGCGTGCTGGGGGGCCACAGCCGGCCCGGGCGGGAGCCGGCGCCGGCCGGGGCGCTGGCCCCGGGCGGCCACGGCGTGACCAGCGCGCCCGGGGCGCGGGCCAGCGTGGCCGTGGCGCAACCGACGCATTTGGCGCGCGGCCCCGACGTCCCGCGGTGTTGGCCTCGGGCGGTATCCGCAGGCAGGGGTGGGTGCGCCGAGCATGGTGAGTTGGGGGGTGGTGTGAGTGAGGTGGCAAAGGCAATAGGAATCGAGAAAGGTGGAGAACGTGGTGTAAATGGCGAGAGGCAAGCGGAGTGGGGAAGTGGGGATGGATTGCATGGGACACGTGGACGCTAATGGAGGAGGGGGTTTTGCTATAAATAGGAGCCCTGGATCTCTGGCTAAGGGGCAACACAGACACGACAGACACCCTGGTCTAGTGGTCTTGATCTCACACTCTCAATCCAGCTACCTGGGCTCGATTCCTACCAGCAGCATATTCAGTTATAGCCCATCCTGTGGGCCTTGCTATTGGTAATTTGGGTCATCATTCTGGGCCTGTACCTCGGGCTTTGTACATATTGTTTAGGGCCTAGCGCCCCGGGTAATAAAGTTAATACTTTCATACCCCCGTCCTATGTTCCTATACCCGGTTTATGGTGGACCCGGTCCCAATAAAACCATCATTGGCACCGTCTGTGGGGCTCGCTACGATTAGCCCGTGTTTGTAGTCTCTATCATCCTAGCAAGGTTCCGAGGTACGCCCAAATGGTTTATTCGAAAGAGGAGCTACCCTATAAGGTAACACACTTAGCACATCGAGACGCTTCTCTGGTGAGTACACTTGAACACTTAGTTAGGCAAAGATTATGTTTATTTTCCAGAACTAGGTGCCCCTATGTGCTCTGCATGCTCGGCCCACGGCCACCTCAACTATATGCTCATATGTGCTCTGCATGTTTAGCCCGCGGCCCCCTCAACTATATGCTCATATGTGCTCTGCATGCTTGGCCTGCGGTCACCTCAACTATGTGCTCCTCTGTGCTCTGCATGCTTGGCCCACGGCCGCCTCAACTTTGTGCTCGGCATGCTTGGCCCACGGCCACCTCAACTATGTGATCCTATGTGCTCTTACGTGCTATGCATGCTGGCTCTACGGCCATGGCGGATGGGGCGTGTGGGTTATCGCAACCCACATGCGCGGACTTGCCCCCGGCAAGCCGCATGGTTTTGGCGGATGGGGCATGTGGGTTATCGCAACCCACATGCGCGGACTTGCCCCCGGTAAGCCGCATGGTTTTTGGCGGATGGGGCGTGTGGGTTATCGCAACTCACATGCGCGGACTTGCCCCCGGCAAGCCGCATGGTTTTTGGCGGATGGGGTGTGTGGGTTATCGCAACCCACATGCGCGGACTTGCCCCCGGCAAGCCGCATGGTTTTGGCGGATGGTGCATGTGGGTTATCGCAACCCACATGCGCGGACTTGCCCCCGGCAAGCCGCATGGTTTTGGCGGATGGGGCATGTGGGTTATCGCAACCCACATGCGCGGACTTGCCCCCGGCAAGCCGCATGGTTTTGGCGGATGGGACATGTGTGTTATCGCAACCCACATTCGCGGACTTGCCCCCGGCAAGCCGCATGGTTTTGGCGGATGGGACATGTGTGTTATCGCAACCCACATGCGCGGACTTGCCCCCGGTAAGCCGCATGGTTTTTGGCGGATGGGGCGTGTGGGTTATCGCAACCCACATGCGCGGACTTGCCCTCGGCAAGCTGCATGGTTTTTAGCGGATGGGGCATGTGTGTTATCGCAACCCACATGCGCGGACTTGCCCCCGGCAAGCCGCGTGCAGTTGGCGGCAAGTTGCATGGCAAAAAAAAAAAAAAAAAAAAAAAAAAAAAAAAAAAAAAAAAAAAAACGAAACTAGATTATCACTAGATTATTAAGGTTGCCGAAATATTCGAAATTACACAAAAAAAAAAAAAAAAAAAGGTTGCATGCAGGTGTAGCATGGAGAAGGAGCAAAGACATCCATTGAATATTTAAAAGAAGCATGCAGGTGCATCATGGAGAAATTGACAAAGCATACTAAATAAATGCAACAAAAGAGATGTACAGTGCAATAAGCATCCAAGAAGTGACAATAGAGGAGTCACCTTGACCTCTCGACACTAGGTGATGAAGCGAAGGCCAGTGCAACATGCGGTGTGTGTGGCAGAGGTACGGAGTAATGGCGTGACGCACAACAATGGTGATAATGGAAGGTGGCGGCGAGAGGTTGAGAAAGGGAAAGAAAGGAGGTGGTGATACCGAATTCTACTTCTTTTAGGCATCAAGATACCTAAAAGAAGTGGGGGACTTGTGATGGGGATATCATGAAAGCTTGGGAACTAGAGGCTGAGTTTGGGAAAGAGGTAGTTGTACCGAATTCTACTTCTTTTAGGCATCAAGATACCTAAAAGAAGTAGGGGACTTGTGATGGGGATATCATGAAAGCTTGGGAACTAGAGGCTGAGTTTGGGAAAGAGGTAGTTGTACCGAATTCTACTTCTTTTAGGCATCAAGATACCTAAAAGAAGTAGGGGACTTGTGATGGGGATATCATGAAAGCTTGGGAACTAGAGGCTGAGTTTGGGAAAGAGGTAGTTGTACCGAATTCTACTTCCTTTAGGTATCAAGATGCCTAAAAGAAGTGGGGGACTTGTGATGGGGATATGGGACCCTAGGGGTCCATTTTATTGGGTGTGGGCCATGGACGCAAAGGGCTTATGGAATTGGGCCGACAAAGGGGGGGACAAAGTTGGGCCGAAAGGCCAGGAGGAGCCGCCGGCGCCACCCGGCGCCGGCGGCCAAACCCGACCGCCGACCGGGGCGCTAGCCCCGGTCAGCCGTGGTGTGCCCAGCGCGCGCTGGGCGCGGGCCAGCGTGGCCTCAGCGCCCGGCGCGCGGGGGGCCACGACCGGCCCCAGGCGGGGGCCGGCGCCGGTGGCCCAGCGACGACACCGACCGGGGCGTTGGCCCCGGTCGGCCGTGGCGCGACCAGCGCGCCCTGGGCGCGGGCCAGCGCGGCCTCGGCGCCCAGCGCGTGCTGGGGGGCCACAGCCGGCCCGGGCGGGAGCCGGCGCCGGCCGGGGCGCTGGCCCCGGGCGGCCACGGCGCGACCAGCGCGCCCGGGGCGCGGGCCAGCGTGGCCGTGGCGCAACCGACGCATTTGGCGCGCGGCCCCGACGTCCCGCGGTGTTGGCCTCGGGCGGTATCCGCAGGCAGGGGTGGGTGCGCCGAGCATGGTGAGTTGGGGGGTGGTGTGAGTGAGGTGGCAAAGGCAATAGGAATCGAGAAAGGCGGAGAACGTGGTGTAAATGGCGAGAGGCAAGCGGAGTGGGGAAGTGGGGATGGATTGCATGGGACACGTGGACGCTAATGGAGGAGGGGGTTTTGCTATAAATAGGAGCCCTGGATCTCTGGCTAAGGGGCAACACAGACACGACAGACACACTGGTCTAGTGGTCTTGATCTCACACTCTCAATCCAGTCACCTGGGTTCGATTCCCACCAGTAGCATAGTTAGCTATAGCCCACCACGTGGGCCTTATTCTTTGTAATTTGGGTCATCATTCTGGGCCTGTACCTCGGGCTTTGTACGTATTGTTTAGGGCCTAGCGCCCCGGGTAATAAAGTTAATACTTTCATACCCCCGTCCTATGTTCCTATACCCGGTTGGGTAATAAAGTTAATACTTTCATACCCCCGTCCTATGTTCCTATACCCGGTTTATGGTGGACCCGGTCCTAATAAAACCATCAGATATATTAAGGTGATTTTTTTCTTTTTCTTTTTTTTTTTTAAAAAAAAAAATCTCAGCTACTATATACAATTATTAAAAGAGTAAATTCTATTTTTGGTTCTACTATTATAGGGCGTTTCCAATTTCTGTCCACTTTAATTTTTTTTGCCACTTTACAATCACTGTTATTGAATGAGATATATTAAGGTGATTTTTTTCTTTTTCTTTTTTTTTTAAAAAAAAAAAAATCTCAGCTACTATATACAATTATTAAAAGAGTAAATTCTATTTTTGGTTCTACTGTTATAGGGCGTTTCCAATTTCAGTCCACTTTAATTTTTTTTGCCACTTTACAATCACTGTTATTGAATGTGTTCCACTTTTAGTTCACCGTTAATATTTTCGTCAAGAGACCGTATAATCAAAGGGTATTTGTAGTTTAATCTATCTAGGGGTATTTCCCGAAAGACAGTAAGTTGCCGAGGCTTTAATTTATTATTTATAGTTTAAAACTCCCTCTGCGGGCATCATGATAATATAGCAGCTCCAATATAGTATTAATTATATGACAATGTAATCATTTATTTATTTATAATAATTTGACTTGTCATATGATGTTGAGAGTTCACTGGACATTGCAATATAATTGCTGTTTTTATACTTCTGTAACCATTTATGAAGGCATTAATAAGAAGAAGAAAAAAAAAAAGGTGATCTGACTAAGCACGCAGTGCCTAAAACAAAAGAAATGGCAATGAAAACACACCGTGACTAAACTGAGGCATCTTTAAGTCCGTACCATATTCAGACTAATCCTCGTTTGCACCGGGCTGGTCCAATTAAGGAGCAGAGTGCTGGTCAGATTGGTTTTCCATATGGGAGGAGATTCGTACTCCGGTAACTGTGTGGACCATAATAAAAAGTACATTTTTAATATACTAAATATATATTATTTGTGTACTGAATGTATATTATACAATATAATGTACACGCAGTACACAAATAATGTGCATCCCCTGAATACAATGTACATTTTTAATATACTAAAGGTACATTATTTTACAGTATACAAAATATGGTCCACACAACTCCCGACCTCTCTTAAAAACAAGAATGCACAGCTACCCACGCCAACCAATAATTATAAAGAACTAAATACAATCACAACTAACAAAATTAAGATATTTCACTCATCATCAAAGTGACTCAGTCAGTAACTAAAGAGTTACAAACTAAATATTTTTTTAAGGTAATATTAAAACATTTGTTGGAATAAGGTTCAAATTGGCCACTGAACGTAACCTGAAAATGCAATTAGGTCACTGAACGAAAAAAAAATGCAATTAGGCCACTGAACACTCCAATTGTATGGAATTTCACCTTATAGCAGGTTACCATTAATTTTAGCTGGTTACGTGATTACATGGTAGCTGAGTTGGCATTTTTAATAATTTTTTAATAATCTTTAATAAATTTTAATAACAAATTTTACAAAAAAAAAAAAAAAAAAAGGTGGCCGGTCTTTTATTTATTTATTTTTTATTTAATTTTTTCAATTTTTTTTTAAAAATTATTAAAAATGTCAACTCAGTTGCCACGTAAACAGGTAACCTGTTAAAATTGATGGTAACCTACTATTCGGTGAAATTGCATACATTTAGAATGTCCAGTGACCTAATTGCACGTTTTTAGAGTGTTCAATAACCTAATTACATTTTTTTTTCATTCATTAACTTAATTGCATTTTCAGGTTACGTTCAGTAGCCAATTTAAACCTTATTCCAACATTTGTTTAATTCATCAGTAGTGTTGGATTCGTTTTTGTGCAGTCCAACATACAACAAATCCTAGGACGACTCAATGAATCGGATTGATACTGCTAATTACACGTAAGCAATATAAGTAACACAAGACCAAGTAAAGCAAGTAAGTCTTTATTGATCGAGGTAGAGTTCCTAAGTACAATCTACTTGGTTGCCCTGAGTACCGACTGACTGCGGTCGGGAGTCTCTAGTTACAACCTATCGATCGTCCAAAAGTCCTCTACATTGTAGCTACTGTGGGCATTTATAGCCGCTGTGCCGGAGACAAGATCCCAGCTGCTCGGCATGTCTTCCACGTAGCCACCACGTGCCTTCCTCCTGGGTGCCCTGCCTGTCGATGTAAAAGAGCCGCCACGTATCTTTAGTCAGCTCTCTTGCCGAAGGACTACCGCTCGGGGTTGACACCCCCGCTCGGGCAACTCCCGGTCGGCTCTCGACCGGGTTCTTCTCAAGGATCCCGACCTGTTACCTGCAAAGACAAGGAGAAAGAGACTCCTCGGTCGTGGTGAAGCTATGTCGGTCGGGATATTCCCTACCAAGAGCCCCCCAGCCCGGGCCTTTTTGATCAGTCGGGAAAAAACGGGACGGGATGAAGAAGCCCAACCGTCAGGCATTAGACCGACCGGCCAGCTGTCATTCCCCTTACGCCACGTGTCGGCCTCTGCCGGCCTTGGCGATCCCATCCGTCGCCTTGGATTTAGCGCGGGTCGTGTCAGGCAAGTTGGCCCATTTCCCGCCTAAATGTCCTCCTATAAATAGGCCCTTGAGGCCCTCATTTGAACTTTCCTCACTCTTTCGCATCAGTCGGTACCCTCAGAGAGTCCCGAGCAGAGCAGCTTAGCAAGGCAGTCGAGCAAGCAAACTTTAGCTTTCAAGCTTCAAACTTCAATCTTCCTTCAATCGGTAAGCTCTCACCCTCCTCTTTACTTTAGGCACTCATTTATAGGTAGAACTGCTAGGTCAACTAACTGTCCCGGACGTTTGAAGTCCTTACTAACTCCGACCGACCTTTAGGTAGATCGATATGACAGACTCGGACAGTCAAAACGCCTCGATTGCTGACTACGACGAGGAGGTCGAGCACATCAGCGACGAGGAAGTGGACATTATGTCCTACACCCCGGACGCTAGTCCCCGAGCGACGCCAGCCCCCGAGCAAGCCGCCGAGCGAGACAACGCATCAAGCTCCTCTGGATCGTCAAGCTCAAGTTCAAGCGGATCGGGGAGCTCCAGCGAAGAAGGGGAAGAGAGGACCACGTCGAGCGGGCGAGGTTCTCCAACCGAGGGCGTTAGGGAAACGCCCACCCGGGTGGTTGGGGACCACCCGGAAGCTGCTCTTCGAGGGGGTGATCGAGAAAATACCCCCGAACAGACCGAAGAAGACCCGGCCGGGCCGGCCGTACCAGCCGTCGAGCTGGAATTTTTGAACAGCGAAAGCGTCGAGCAAGAGATGAGCTTGCTGTCCAAGGGCGAGGCGGCTCGGATTGCCGAGGTACTCCGGGGTCGGGCAGAATTCGACACGAGCCGGCAGCTGGGAAACGTGATTGACAGGCATCGGGGCAAATGGATCGGGATGCACTACGACTCCCTTATGGCCCCGATCGCCATTCCCTTCACCCCCCTCCTGAACGCCTTCCTGGCCTACTACCGGGTCGTCCCGGCCCAGATCTGTCCGAACGCACATCGGATCCTGGCCTGCTTCCCACAGATATGCGCTCGGCACGGGGCCGAGTGCACGATGGAGTTGTTTAACTTCATCTATCAGATCAAGGTTCTCCCGGGCCGCTACGGGGGTGGGTTCCTGATGTTGCAATCCCGAACGGACATGTGCTCGATCAGAGGCTTGCCCGGGAACAACAAGGGGTGGAAAAACCGGATTTTCTCCCTCAAGTACGAGCCCTGGATCTTCCCGGTCGATCGCGTCTGGAGCACACATTTCAGAAAGCAAGTGGTGCCGGCCGAGACGCAAGCGCTGAGGGACGCGGTCAGCCGGATCTCGAGCGAGGTGCACGAATATACAATCTACCGGACGGCTGAAAGCCTCGCAGCTGCCATGCTCCCGCCCCCTACGTACGAGCTGCCGGAGAAGTATCTGCCCGTTCCGATGGGCGTGACGGTCGCCAAGCCGTCCAAACGAAAGAAGAAAGGTTTGGCACGAGCTACTTCTACCGACCGGACTTATTACCTCGATCTAACTAACTTTGTTTTGCAGCTATGGCCGAGTTCGGCGATGAAGACACCGCCCTTCCCCCACCCGTCAAGATCTCGCTCGGCGGGAAGAAGAAAGCCAAGACCAAGGCGGCCGGGGAGAAGGAGATCCCCTCTGCCCGACCTCTGAGCGCCTCGACCGTGACGACGGGCGAGGGCTTCATCGTGGAGCAGCCGGACGTTCTAGTTACCCGGGTGGAGGTCGCCCGGGGCAAGGAGAAGGTCGCCGACCAGGGCGCGACCGAGGCGGGCGGCCTGAAGCGCCACCGTGAGCAGCACAGCCCGACCCCTTCGGCCGGGCGGGAGAGGGGGCCTACATCCGTGCTGGCACGGATCGGTAATGCCGCGCCAGCCCGAGCGGATTTGGGGAAGATGACCCCGACCCAGGTGGCTGAACGGATTGGCCACGATCTGGCCGAGGTGAGTCCCAGCTTTTAATCTTTCTTTGCCCAAATATCGTTGATCGGGCTAACTTTGACTATCTTCTTTGTGTTGCAGATCTCCCGGGCGACCCAACTTCTTCAGGGTCAAGCTTTGCTGGCCGAGGAGGCCGATCACCACAAGAAGACGGCTGCTCGTTGTCTAAAGGAGATCAAGGAACTCCAGGCTGAGCTGGAGAAAACGCAGAAGGCCCTGAAGAAGGGTGACGAGGAGCGGGTGCTGGCCGAGAAGGTCGCCAGCCGGGCGATTGGGGAGGCCCGGGAGCTGAAGGCGCAGCTCGAGAACCCGAGCGATCTGGTGCGGGCGGCCTTCAAGAACAAGGAGCTGGGCACGGCCTTCCTAACCGCAGCCCGAGGAGACGAGGTCGGGAACGAGTTGATCGTCTCGTTCGGGAAATGGGCCTTCACGGCCGGGAAGCAGAAAATGCTCGAGCGCACCCGCAAGCGGTTGGAGGAGGCCCTCGACGCCGATGATCTCCAACTGGTCTTGTCGGCCTTGCCCCCGGACGTGGCAGATCCCGGTCCTTCACCCTTTACCCCGACCCCGAAAGCCAAGGCAACCGAGCCTGGGGCTTCGTCGGCTGCTGCCTCGAGCGGGAAAGAGGCGACCGCCAGCGCTCAGGAGGCGAAGAAGTAGATTTAGGCTTGGGCTTCTTTTCTTCTTTTTTGTAATGCTGACTGATCGGGAGCCCGGTCCCGCATTGTACCGGGCATCTTTTGCCGATTAATAAAATTCATTTTTACTCCATCTTATGTCGCTCGTTTTTTATTTTCTTGCTTCCCCATTTGCACACATTGATCACAATCACTCGACCACCTGGCCTTTAGACCCGGTCTCGCGATACTCGATCCGCTCATCGCCCGACCTTACGGCCTTTTGGCCTGGTCGTGCGTTCGATGTTTCGACTTCAAACTGGCCAACCGATCGGGTTGACCCGACCTCCGGGCCTTTGCCGAAAAAATTTCAAGCCTCTACGGTCGGAGCATAACCGAGCGACGGGCCGAGAACAGGCAAGCCTCTACGGTCGGAATGTAACCGAGCGACGGGCCTTGTATACTTCCTTATCCCAGCCCCCACACTATTGTGCGCTCGAGGCACGAGTGGGTGCGATAGTGGACAGAAGTTGGACGGATCGGGGAACAATGCCGAGAGCTCCTGGCTTCCCCGATCGGTGGCGTGACTTGAGTGTCCGCCTATGTGGAGTGCGTTTTGACCGGTCGACAGACTTCGCCCGATCGATTGAATGTTAAAATGATCTGCTCATGACGAGGGTGAAAGGAAATAACCGATCGTGCCGCCGCATACAAACGGTCGAGCAATCATTGATCGTATATACATTAAACTTTCCCGCTCGCAGGCGGTTGAACTAATTTTACAATCATAAAATTTACATAGAAACGACGACCGGGACTAACTCGCAGGTCCAGCCCCCACTTCGTCTAAAAATACAAAAAATAGGCTAATGCCTAAAAAGAACGAGGTGCTCGGAATTCCAAGTCCCCTTTATTAACCGACCCGTCGTTGTCTCTAGTCGGTACGTCCCCGGCCGGATGACAGCGTTGATGATGTACGGCCCTTCCCAATTCTGAGCTAGCTTTCCCCCTTCTAAAGGTTGACTGGCCTCCCTTCGTCGTAAGACGTAATCTCCGACTTGAAAGTAACGAGGGTTGACCCGGACGTCCTTCGAGCTCTTGACGCGCTTCTGGTACTCGGCCATACGCCGAGCGGCTAGCTCCCTTTTTTCTTCGACCGCATCGAGGTCCACAGCCATGGCATGTTCATTGTCCTCCGCGTTGTAGGTTCTCTCTCGATCGGTCGGGATCCAAGCCTCGATCGGGAGCCGGGCTTCAGCTCCGTAAACCAGGGCGAAAGGGGTCTCCGAAGTAGCTTCCCTCGGGGTCGTCCGATAAGTCCATAAGACATATGGCAACTCATCGGCCCAACTACGACCGGCCGAGTGTAACTTCTTTTTCAGACCTTCCAAAATCGTCCGGTTAGCATTCTCCACTTGCCCATTTCCCTGCGGGTAAGCGACAGATGACCGGACATGAGTTGTCCCAATCGTGGCCAAGAAATTCTGAAAATATTGGCTCACAAATTGGCGACCGTTATCGCTGATGAGATGCACGGGCACGCCAAAACGGGAAACGACATTTCTCCAAAGGAATCGAGCGCATTGCTGAGAGGTGATCGTGGCTAAAGGCTCGGCCTCTACCCACTTGGAGAAGTAGTCTATTGCAACGATTACAAATTTTCTCCGACCGGAGAGCTGAGGGAAAGGGCCTAAGATATCCACCCCCCATCTAGCGAAAGGAATTGCGGTCGTGACTGGCTGGTAGAACGTTGCCGGGCGTCCAGGCATCCGGGCGTATAGTTGGCACGTCTCACATTCCCGAGCTAACTTTTCACAGTCCAACTGGAGGGACGGCCAATAGTACCCGATCACCATGATACGACGAGCCAGGGATCTACCTCCCTGACGTGAGGAGCAGATTCCCGAGTGAAGCTCCTTCATCACTAAATCCGCCTCAAACGCGGTCAGGCATCGCATGAGAGGACCTCCATACGATCGTCGATATAGACGACCGTTCGAGACCTGGAACCTCGGGGCTCTCAGCTTGGCCTTTCGAGCACGCTGCGGGTCGTCTGGGAGTCGACCGTGCTCGAGGTATTCCTTCAGATCAGTGATCCAGCTATCTTCCACCGGTTGGATTGGGTTGACCGGCAGGCGATGGATACTGTGTTTGGGGATCACCAAGATCCGAGCTATCTTTGACATGTGTTCCGGGGCGTCTTGGGCCAATTTAGACAAGATATCCGCATCGGCGTTATCCAATCGGGGGATGTGTCGGACGGTGTACCCCCGGAACTGTGCAAGCTTCTCCATGGCGAGGTCTCGGTATAATTGTAGGCGTTCTCCGTTGACCTCATAATCTCCGAGAACTTGCCCGACCACGAGCGCAGAATTGGTTTGGGCTCGGATGTATTCAGCCCCCAAGTCCCGAGCGCATTGCAAGCCATTCACAAATGCTTCATACTCGGCTTCGTTGTTGGTCGGGTGGAACTGATACATCAGAGCGAAATACACCTTGAAACCTTTTGGGCTCGTGACCACTACTCCTCCGCCCGCTCCTTTTTTGCTACTTGACCCGTCAGTAGCTAGCGACCACCACTCGGCCTCGGGATCCTCAACCTCGGGGGGTCGGGTATCCCGGGCGGTGCACTCGACCAAGAAATCTGCCAGAGCCTGACCTTTGATTGCTGGTCTCGGTCGGTATTCGATCGCGTACTGGGTCAGCATTAACGCCCATTTGACTAGGCGACCGGATGAAGAGGCGGTGCGAAGGACTGGTCCGATCGGCTGATCGGTCAACACGCGAATCGCTCGACCCTGGAAGTAGGGAGCCAACTTCTTCGCGGCGGTATAGAGGGCGTAGACGACCTTCTCCAACCGGGAGTACCGGAGCTCGGGACCATGTAGCGCGTGGCTTACATAGTACACCGGTCGCTGGACCCCTTCCGGATCGGTTCGGCACAATACTGCGCTTACTGCACGATCGGAGACGGCGAGGTACACGTCTAGCTCTTCTCCGAGCTCAGGCTTTGAGAGCACAATAGGTGACATGAGGTACTCCTTCAGCTCATCGAAAGCTGCTCGGCACTCTTCGTCCCAGACGAACCCATTAACTTTTCGCAATACCTTGAAGAAAGGTAAAGCGCGCTCGGCTAACTTGGAGAGGAACCGGCTGAGGGCTGCCAACCGACCAGTCAATTGCTGGACCTCCCGAACGGTGGAGGGTGGTTGCATGTCCAGAATCGCTTTAACTTTGGCCGGGTTGGGCTCAATTCCTCTCTTGGTCATCATGTAGCCAAGGAACTTGCCGGTCTGAACCGCGAATGTGCACTTGGTCGGGTTCAGCCGTAACTGGTACTTCCTCATAATCTGGAAGCACTCCCGGAGGTCTCGAGTATGGTCGGACCGGTCCCGACTCTTGACCAGCATATCATCAATGTAAGCCTCCATTGTTCGGCCCAATAGATCGGCGAAGAGCATATTGACCATTCTCTGATAGGTCGCTCCTGCATTCCGGAGGCCAAACGGCATCACTCGGTAACAGTACAGCCCGTCCGGGGTTACGAAGGCTGTCTTGCTCTCGTCTTCATGGTGCATCATTATTTGGTGATATCCCTTGAAGGCATCCATGAAGCTCATCAACTCGGCCCCGGCCGTCTCGTCAACCATTTGATGAATGCTTGGTAGAGGATAAGGGTCGAGCGGACAGGCCTTGTTGAGGTCCGTGAAGTCTATGCACATCCTCCAAGCTGGGGGCTTTGGAACTAGAACAATGTTTGCCACCCACTCGGGATAGATAACCGGGCGGATGTGCTCGATCGCCGCCATTTTCTTGACCTCCTCTCTGACAAACTCGCGGCGATCGGAGGATAAGTGTCGTGTCTTCTGCACGACCGGTTTCGCTGCGGGATCGACGGCTAGCTTATGGCAAATGACCGATCGATCGATCCCGGGCATGTCCTCGGGTCCCCACGCAAAAATATCAGCATACTCCCTGAGTATGCTCAGAACCTGTGCTCGGAGCTCGGGGGTGAGGGCCCGGCCAATTTTAATCTTCCTATCCGGGCGGTCCTCGGACAGGGGGACTTCTTCTATCTCTTCGGAAGGTTCGGGTTGCTCCTTCCGTTCTTTAACCTCCTCTTTGGCTATAGAGTTTACCCGGGAAGACGGACCGGAATCGCGTCTGTTGACCGCTCGGGTGTAGCACTTCCGGGCGGACTGGACATCGCCACGGACCACGCCGACCCCATTGGGGGTGGGGAATTTCATGCAGAGATGGGGCATGGAAATTATCCCACCGATCTTCATGATGGCGGGTCGGCCTAGGATGATGTTGTGGACGCAATGGAGGTTGACCACAACGAACTCAAGCTCTGTCTTGATCGACTTCGGGGGGGTGCCGATCTCGACCGGGAGAGTGATTTTACCTTCGGGGTAAATGAGGGCCCCGGTAAATCCCGACAGTGGTACACCGACCGGAGTCAGCTCCTTCCTGTCAAGGCCAAGCTTCTCGAACGCGTCCAAGTAAAGGACGTTCACACTGCTGCCCGTGTCCACCATAACCCTTTGGACATCCGTCCCCTTGACATCGATCGTGACCACCAGCGCCTCCATGCCGTGGTCGCCGCTGCTAGGTTGGTCCTCAAGGGTGAAGGTTATGGGCTCCATTTTTTGTCTTTTCCCGATCTCTCGGGTATCCACGATCGCAACCGGGCAATTCGTCCTCGGCTGGGAAGCGTCTTCTAAGCCACCAAATATGACATGGATGGTGGGCTTGCCGACCGGGCGACTGCTGGTCGGGGGATCAGGGTCCCGTCGGTCTTCATGACGATCGTCCCTTCGATCGTCTCTTCGGTCCTGACCCGACCGATCGGAGCGGTGACGAGCTCGCCTGTGATCCCTCCGATCGGTATTCCTCTTGGTTTCTTCTCTCTTCCCCACGCACTTGTCCAATTTCCCCAAGTTGAGCAAATCTTCCAGCAACTGGCGCAAGTGGGTACACTCCTCGGTGTCATGCCCGGCGCATCGATGGTAAGCACAATGCTTACTCTTATCAGGGCCGTCTCGATCGGGATGGGGGAGTTTGATGAGGTTGCAAGACTGGGCATACTGCATGGCCTCCGCTGCAGATCGGTTTAAGGCCGTAAACTCGCCATGCCCGGTGCGGGATCGGGGATGATCGTTTCCCGATCGATGTTCCGCCCGGCCGGCCGGTTTACGGGACGAAGAGCCGACCTCCTGCAGGCGCTTGACGGCATTCGCCTCACCTGCGTTGGCGTAATCAGTGACCCTTCGAAGGGCCTCCTCATATGTGGTCGGGGGATGAAGGATGAAATCCTGGTATAGATACCCCGCCCGGAGGGAGATGTGAAGCATGTGAGTGGCGGTCGCATCATCCATGGGCTCGACCTCCCCGACCGCTGCTTTCCACTTGATGAGGAAGTCGGTCAAGCTTTCCCCTTCGAGCTGCTTGGCCTTTTCGAGGTACATATAGAACTTCCTCACCACTTTGGAAGTAATAAACTTCCGTACAAACTTGATCGCCAGGGTCTCAAATTTGTCGATCGACCCCGGCTGCAGGGTTCGGAACCACTCTGCTGCCCGACCGGTGAGGGTTGAGTAGAAGGCCCTGCACATCACGGCGTCTGAAACGCCCTTCAGCATCATGTTGCTGAAAAAATCGTTCACGTGAGCCTCAGGATCTGTCCGACCGTCGTAGCTCTTCTCTCCCGAGACCTTTAAGTCGAGCGGGTAAGGCTGAGCCATTACCGCTGCTGTGAAAGGCGTCTGGTGGAGGGTCGATCGGTCGGTCGGGGGTGCTGTAGGATACGCACTCCTGAGCTGCGCAACTTCAGCCTGGAGGTTGTAGAGCAATCCTCGGGTTTCGTTGAGCTCGGCGTTCTGGGCGGCTTGGGCTGTATCCCGAGCGCGTCGGCGTCGATGTGATCTCGACCCGCTGTACCCGGACGAGGCCTCGTAGCTAGCTTCCCGCATTTGTTCGTCCTCTTGCCTGGGGTTCGGGTCCTGGGGTCCCAGACGCTGGCGCATCTCTGGTCGGAGACGATCGAAAGCTACCGCTCGGGCAACCTCTTCTGGGTCCTCCGCTTGAACGGCCTGAACTGGTGCCTCCATCGCGTCAGCACCCCCCGACCCCAACCGCGAATGAGCCGAGCGTCGAGCCCGGGAAGTGGACTGACGCTGCGGCTCTACTTGTGCGGTCGGCTGTACTGGAGGGGCGGCGGCTGGAGCTGTATAGGCAGGCGTATATGGTGGATAGCCAACCGGGGAAGTGTAGCACATCGGTTGGCCTGGCCAAAACCCGTATGGTGGAGGTGGAACCGGATACGGGTACTGGGCGGGATACATCATCGGCTGCTGCTGGTATGGCAGACCGGGCGGTGGGTATCCCGGCTGTATGTAATTCACCGGCTGCTGGGCGGCCGGGTACGTATTTGACGGATGTGGCGGTGAAAGGTTGAGGTTGAGGTCCATCGTCTGACCCTGCTGTTGGGTAGCGTAGTGGTCGGAGGAGCTCGCTGCATCCGCCTGGTCGTCGGCGAAGTTGTTATGTGCCCACGGATACATGCTGGTATGGTGATCGGGTGCTCGTCAAGACGTTGGCTTGTTGCACGGATCCCCACAGACGGCGCCAAAATGATACTGCTAATTACACGTAAGCAATATAAGTAACACAAGACCAAGTAAAGCAAGTAAGTCTTTATTGATCGAGGTAGAGTTCCTAAGTACAATCTACTTGGTTGCCCTGAGTACCGACTGACTGCGGTCGGGAGTCTCTAGTTACAACCTATCGATCGTCCAAAAGTCCTCTACATTGTAGCTACTGTGGGCATTTATAGCCGCTGTGCCGGAGACAAGATCCCAGCTGCTCGGCATGTCTTCCACGTAGCCACCACGTGCCTTCCTCCTGGGTGCCCTGCCTGTCGATGTAAAAGAGCCGCCACGTGTCTTTAGTCAGCTCTCTTGCCGAAGGACTACCGCTCGGGGTTGACACCCCCGCTCGGGCAACTCCCGGTCGGCTCTCGACCGGGTTCTTCTCAAGGATCCCGACCTGTTACCTGCAAAGACAAGGAGAAAGAGACTCCTCGGTCGTGGTGAAGCTATGTCGGTCGGGATATTCCCTACCACGGATAAAAACAATAGTAACCAACTATCGATGTGGTTTTACCAAATGTACCAATAACCAGAGACCTAATCAACAGTCACACATCAAACATCTGATCTAGGGGACATCAAAACTGATTCTTAATTACCATTTGGCCTCTTCTATAGGACACATGTAAGGGAATGATGATGATATCTTATGATGTATAACAAGGTAGCTAAGGAATCTAGTCAACATTTACATACCCCCAAAACAAAAAGGAAAAATAAATGAGAAATGGATCGGAGGGGCATAGGATTCCCAAAAACGCCACCTTTTCTTTTACGAGAGGGAGCGTGGCTTTGCAGTAAAAAAACACATGAAAAGAAAAGTGAAAAAAAATGTAACAAAAGAAAGATAATTATAACCAAAAAAAAAAAAAAATCAAATAAAAATATATCCAACCGATGACCTTAGAAAGGTGGCTCCATGTAGGAATCCCAAGCACCCAAAATACCCCACTTTCAATTAGCACATTTTACAAAAGCTCTTCAAAAAAAAAAGGATAAAATAAAAAGCAAAATAAAATTTACAAAACAAAAGTGTATATTTTTGGATAGAAAAAGACTAATAACTGGAGCTTTATTTTCATTCCACACGTGGGGCCTTTTTGCCTCCCCTATTGCTTTATTTTGTTTATTTAATTTATTCCATTTTTTAGTTCCAGTCATTTCAACAAATTTTATGTAAAAATAATCAAAATGCATATTTTTTCATAATTTTCTTTCCAAAAGTGTTGAGGTGTTTAAATTGGCCAGTATGATTTTAAACTGAAAATGTGAAGCATTCTGACTATTTTCTATTGGACATTTGGTAAAAAAGACTAAATATAACATAAAATTAAAGTCATGCATGTGTTAAATGTGACAAAAATAATACTCGGTAACCAAATATGAGTGTGACTTAATAGTCATGACAGTAAAAGTGAAAATTTTGTGTATTATGGCATATCGTTGATTGATTTACAGAAAAGCATGCAGTCGTTGCTCGAAAGTGCATGCACCTCTAGGTGAAATCCGTCATGTGATCCTAGCCAACATAAGATTACAAGGAGGTAATTATCAGCATAGGTTGCCCATAACTACCAATAGACAACTCAACTTTCATGAAAAGTCGATTTTGAAATCTCATGTATTATGGTATATGTATATCTTGCACTATGTGTTAAAAAATAGCCAAAAAAAAATATGATTGTAAGATTTGTATAGTAACTAATTTTCATCTATATTCTTCATATAAAAAAAAATGATTATGGTAAAATCTTAACAGTGAGTATTTGTTTGTGTTTTGGTTAATGGATGTCCAACATCAAGCTTTTCTTGTAGGGTAAAATGCAGATATCTTTCTTTCATCTTCATCATTATAATTTCCCACCTTTTGTATTATGTCCAAAGGAGATGTGCTTATTATTATTATTATTTGTTTAGATTTATATGTTTATTAAGAGGAGCCTATATATGTACACTTTTAAAGGGCCCATTTTTTGGTCTTTCATAATCACGGGTAGAAATGCTTCTCTATATATTAAAGTAAATTGGCAAATGATAAGGACATAAGGTTAGTGCACAAACAACTATAAAAATATCAAAACATATTTGTAGTTAACAAACCACAAATCATGTTTTGCCACCTTCTATTCTATTCTTTTTTTTTTTTTACTAAACCTTCTATTCTATTCTATTCTATTCTTTTCGCTAATAAAGTGTCTCAGACAGATTGTAGAAATAACAGTTTTGTGTTTTAAGTTTAACAACTAAAATTATTTTGGAGGTTTTTTTTTTTTTTTTTTTTTTTTTTTTTTGTTAATATGTTCATGCAATTAGAGTTTACGGAGTTTGCAATTGTTTTAGATGGCCACATTTTTTAGTGATGAAATAAATTTGTAGTCACTATTTGAGTGTGTGTATTGAGTAAATCTCGTTTCGATTTTATGTAAATAGCTCATGCACAAATCACACAGGAGAGGTAAATCACATTACAAATATTATGTGCAAGTGTGCAACAGGTCTAACTGAGAGAGTGTTGACAATATCGAATTTATAATTTTTAGATACAAAAATCATGTTCCATTCACTTGACCACCCATTTTGGGACTCATGGTGACATTTTTAATAGTATATGAATTTAATTATTTAATTTAAAATCAAAACAGTGTATAATAATTAATAAATAATATTATAATGACTCCAAATGCTTATATCATCTGTCACCAAATGCAATAAATATCCATAGTTATAAAAAATATGGCTTCGCCCCTAAGTATCATGTAGTCTATCAAAACATTCTATTATAATATATATAATGTATTTTTGTACTTGAACCTTATGTCATTGACGTTTCTAACGTCATTTAAACTCCTCCCCTCCCCCCTTCCCCTCATATGATTTTCTTGGTCCGTCCATGTCTGTAATAAGTACATAATATATTAATTGTAGGTACATAAATTTACATCTATAAGTATATAATTTGTCAACCATAAATACATCATGTCAACTAAATATAACATTGTTTTAAGTTCAAAATATGTAAACTATAAGTAAATAAATTTAAAACTAAAAGTTTATAAATTGAGTGATTGATATGTATGATATAGTTTTAAGAGATAATTGATTGAAAATTAGCAAGTTTTTATTATGGATTTAAGGTATTCATTTTATAAACATGTAGTTAGTATATGTGTGTGTGTGTGTGTGTGTGTGTATATATATATATATAAACCATTTATTTATTTTATTTACTATATATAAAGTCAAGCTTTTCTAAATTATTTATTTTTGCCAATCCTTTCCTTTAAGCTAAGATATATCTTCGTTCATCTTTTACCTTTCTTTTCTTTTTGACTTTATTTTTCCCAAAATTTGAAATTAAAGACCGAAAGAGAGTGTAAATGGACCCTTTATTAGGAAATAGAAAGGGATCACACCTTTAAATTTTGAAGTCGCAGAAATATCGAGCATACGTTCACATAACTTGCCAAGTTTGATGACATTAAATTTTATTTAGAATTATTGTTATGTTTTTATTAATTACTATTTTACTAATATAGTAAGATGTATAAATATACCAAAGTATAATTATTTTTTAAAAGTGTGTGCAGCACTATAGAAGCCTCCCATAATTTACATGCTAATTAAGTTCTCTCCTCTAGCTGCTTCTTCTTCTTCTTTTTTTAAAAGCTTGTGCTCTCTGAGCCTCTGCCTAGAATCAATGTGATTATTGTTGAAGACAAAATGAATGCTACCAGCGAGCGAAGTGTCCGAGAGAATTTCTAAGTCTCTCGGTTACGTTCAGGGTCCCTCTCCCTTTGGGTGAAAAAAATTTGTATTAAATATGGTATTTGCATCTCTTGAGATAAGACTAATAATCTAATTAAGTCTTGATTAATTGTAAAAATAATTTTCTTTAAGCACATTATTGCATATAATTAAATGTATAGTTTTTTTTTTTTTTTTTTTTTTTTAAAGTGAATCACTAAATCAAATCAAAGTGATTGGAGGTTATGATAACCTCATTGAAAATCAAGCTAGGATTATATTAGTAATGGATAAATAGGAAAATTTAATTTGTTGTTGATCACAAAAGGCTTCACTTTAATTTCTGTTTTGTTTGGATGGAGGATCGGAAACGAAAGCCAAGGAGAAAAGAGGGGAGCGGAGGCAGTTGGTGGCTCCTCCGCATTGATGAGTTGCAGCGGAGTGGACATCATTAGGTTTAGGTTTAGGTTTAGGTTTAATTAACTTCTTCTTCATCAAAAGAATATAAATATAAAATAAAATGATGGATCGATCGAGTTTGATTGTTTGAAGTCCCACCGCAATGCCAAATCCTATTCTCATCTCTTCATTCATTCCTTGACAGGATAATAGGGCTGACACCCGACCCGGATCACAAATGGGCATTAACTCAGCATCACATGGGAACCCAACGGGCAGAACTCCAACGGTTAGGAATTCCAACAGGTGTCACCTTTATTGTCTTTGAAGCCACCATTGATGCCACCTTTGATGAGAGAGAGTTAAAGCCTCAACGCCTCATTCATGACTCTTCATATTCTTGCCGTTAGCTCAGCTCCCCAATGATGACTCTTCATGTTGTTACCGTTAGGACCTAGCATAAATAGAACTTCCCTCAGCTGAGCAGGGGACATTGTACTTTCTATACTGAGACAAAAGCAATAAAACTATCGTATTCTCTTATAGCATTGTTATATTATTATTTACCGGTAACGTTATTACCGTCATTGGTGCTTTCATTGAGAGCCTGAGTCCAATACTCAAGTAGGCTACAACACTACTCTTTTTCTCTTTCAACAGCAAGCCTGAAAGAATGGCGTCTCGCAGCTCCCACAGTTCTCGCAACGTGAACAATGGCAATGCCTCAGGTGACCTCCGGGACCAACTCACCAACAATCGCGGAGGGGACCTCCGAGAACAGCTCAACAACGGGAGGCCCGGGGACCTTCGAGACCAACTCAACAATGGAGGGGTAAACCAAGCCGTGAACGGGAGGCCCGGGGACCTTCGAGACCAACTCAACAATGGGGGGTGAACCAAGCCGTGAACCTCCAGGCGACCGCCGATATCATTCAGCAAGCAGTGACGGTGGCGCTAAATCAGGTGGCGGTGGGACTGCAAGGCCAAGTGCCCACGCCGCGGCCCCAGCAAATAGGGGTAGAGGCCCAAAGAAGTGGACCGGCCAGACGACAACCAGGCTCTTCCCAATCTGCGCCAGAACGATTGGGACAGAGGGCGCCCGTGCGGCAAAGATTAGGATCACGGGCCGAGGGGTCCTCTACCAGAGGCCCTCGCCAACACGAGAACAGACAAGCCGAGAGATCACCCACAGAGGAGGTGGGCGAGTCTCGGGAGCCGACCCCACGCCGACACGTTGATGAGTCGGCCCTACGTCGACACTTGGAGGAGCGACGCGTCGATGAGCCGGCTCTGCGTCGGCACTCGGCGGAAAAGCGACGCGCTGATGAGCGGGTCCCACACTGACACTTGGATGGACGGAACGTCGAGGAACCCGCTCCGCGTCGACACTCAGATAGACAGCACGTCGATGAACTAGCTCCACGCCGACACATGGAGGAGCGGCAGCCGGCCCCGCGTCGGCACCCTGACGAGTCGGCCCTGGTCGAGAAGCTGCAGAGAAGAATCGAGGAGTTAGCAAGAAGGGTGGAGGCACGGGAGCAGTCGCGGAAACTTGAGGTACGGATGGCAGCACCATTCTCCCCTAGCATCATGGACGTACCTTTGCCGAGGGACTTTAGGTTACCCGCCATCAAGGAGTACACGGGGGCCACTGACCCACGTGTCCACATGACGAGGTACAAGGCTGCTATGGTAATGATCGGGGTAGGGGACGCCATCATGTGCCGAGCGTTCTTGTCCACACTGGATGGAGCGGCCCAAGACTGGTTCAACACCATCCCAGATGGGTCGATCCAAAACTTTGGGGAGTTATCCAAGAGCTTCCTAACATACTTCTCCGGTAGCATACATCGCAAGAAACCCTTCTCTCACCTCTGTGTAGTGAAGCAAGATAGAGGCGAGAGCCTCAAAGACTTCCTGATCAAATGGAAAAAGGAAGTCAATAATGTCTACGACTTCGACTCCAAGGCGGCGATCCCGATATTTATCCATGCCTTAAGATCAGGGTATTTCCACAAGCAGCTGAACGCTCACCACCCCCGCTCTTACGAAGATCTGATGAGGACGGCTAGCCGCTATGCCGAAGCAGAGGACGTCGACAGGAAGAAGAAGGACGAAGAGAATGGTAGGAAAGATGGGAAGCCTGGGAAAGCTGGTCCGCCCAGCCAGGCACCACTCTCGAACCACCCGACCGCAGGGAAAGGCCGAGACCACGAACGGCCTCGCCTGGTCCCCTTGCGTAATTTGACTCCTCTTACCCATCCCGTCAGTGTCATTCTAAAGCAAGCTGAGGAGATGGGAATGGTAGAATTCCCCAAAGGCAGACCAAACAAAGTACTGCAGGTTTCATAGGCATGCCGGACACGATACGGATGAGTGTCACGTTTTGAAGAGACAAATAGAAGACCTCATCTAGCAGGGCTACTTCCGACATTTCGTCAAGCGACCCAAGCAGCAGCAACAGCCGCAACACAATCCACCAAAAAATGTCTGGAGGAATGAGGATGGCACCGAGCCGTCCACCTCAAACGCCAAAAAAAGAGACCACGACCAAATATCTGAGCAGAGTGATAGCGAGAAAGAAACCGAGGTGGCGCCCAGACGACAAAAGAGGCACACCATACACTTTATCTATGGTGGACCTGCAAGGGGCGACACGCCCGCGGAAAGAAATAAGTGGAGCCGGCGGCTATACGTGGGAGAAGTGGCGAGTCTTCCCAGAGAAAAGAAACAGAGACAGGAGGCCATCACCTTCTCTGATGATGACCTCCCAAAGAGCCCGTTACCCCATCGTGACGCCATGGTAATTGAGACGGACGTCAATGATGTCATTATCCGCCGCATCTTAGTCGACACGGGAAGCTCAGTCAATGTGATGTATTACGATGCCTTCACCAAGTTAGGGATACTTAGGAACCAGCTCAAAGAAGTACGTACCCCACTCTCTGGATTTACGGGTGATTCAGTGGAGACGGAGGGGTCAGTGGTCTTACCAGTGGAGATAGGCACGAGCCCTAACATTCGCAAACTTAACTTGGAATTCATCGTGGTAAGACTCACTTGCGCGCACAACATCATATTGGGGAGACCGGCACTGGAGAACCTCAAGGCCATAGTGTTGGTGGAACACTTGTGTATGAAGTTCCCCACTCCGAGCGGGATAGGGGTCGTCAGAGGAGACCAGCGAGCGGCCCGCAGTTGTTACGTTAAACCATGCAAAAAGATTGGCAGAAATGATCTATAAGTCCACACCATCTGTAAGGATGATCGATCGGGTATGGAGCTAGGAACATTTGATTAAGTATTTTCCTTAATATTCTAGTAGTCGTTTGGAACTGGTGTTTGGAAATCGCGGTCCGCCCGCTTTGCATTCTGAAATCTTTTGGAATAATATCTCGTGCTTGTGGTCCGCCCATGTTGTTTCAAAACGAAAAAAAAAAAAAAAAAAAAAAAAAAACGATCGGACGAGGCTACGCCTCGGCCGCGATCAGCCGAAGCGCACGCCTTGGCCACGATCGGTCGAGGCCACGATCGGACGAGGCGACGCCTCGGCCACGGTCGGTCGAGGCGACGCCTCGACCACGGTCAGCTGAGGTGCACGCCTCGGCCACAATTGGTCGAGGCGACGCCTCGGCCACAATCAGTCGAGGGGTTGGCCGAGGCGCCCGCCTCGGCCAACGCCGAAGTCCATCTCGGCAAAAAAAAAAAAAAAAAAACCACGATCGATCGAGGCTACGCCTCGCCGCGATCAGCCGAAGCGCACGCCTCGGCCACGATCGGTCGAGGCTACACCTCGGCCACCTCAGTCGAGGCGCACGCCTCGGCCACGGTCGGTCGAGGCGACGCCTCGGCCACGATCAGTCGAGGCGACGCCTCGGCCACGCTCGGTTGAGGCGACGCCTCGGCCGGAGGCACGCACCTCGGCCAGCCTAAGCCGCAGCCCGTCTCGGCCAGCATAAAAAAATAAATAAATAAATTCATGTGTGATTTGGAAAATAAAATCACATACTCGGGATCAATCGGGATTCTGCACGATATCAAGCAAATTCAGCTTTACTCCCAAGTCAACTCAAACACATCCGTTGCCTCAGGAGTAGGGGGGACTGGTGACAGGATAATAGGGCTGACACCCGACCCGGATCACAAATGGGCATTGACTCAGCATCACATGGGAACCCAACGGGCAGAACTCCAACGGTTAGGAATTCCAACAGGTGTCACCTTTATTGTCTTTGAAGCCACCATTGATGCCACCTTTGATGAGAGAGAGTTAAAGCCTCAACGCCTCATTCATGACTCTTCATATTCTTGCCGTTAGCTCAGCTCCCCAATGATGACTCTTCATGTTGTTACCGTTAGGACCTAGCATAAATAGAACTTCCCTCAGCTGAGCAGGGGACATTGTACTTTCTATACTGAGACAAAAGCAATACAACTATCGTATTCTCTTATAGCATTGTTATATTATTATTTACCGGTAACGTTATTACCGTCACCCATCTATCAGATCAATCTCTTTCGGAAATTGGACCTCCTCACTCCCTCTCCCTCACCTCCAATCCCACTATATATTAACCCTTTTCTTTCCTCCATAATTATACCCCTTTAAAAGCGCTCTTCTTTCTTCTTCTTATTCTTTCTGTTCTTTCTTTTTTTAATTGTGTTTTTTTATAACATAAGTTACGAATTTAATTAGAACCTTCACCCCATAATCCTACTTTTCTTTTTGAATTGGTAATCAAATTTAAAACTTAAAATTCATTTTTAAAACATGGAGAGTATTAAACTTACCCTTTTAAAGTAATAGAATAGTAAATTGAAATTTAATACTTGTCATTCAAATATATTTAAAATTTTGTAATGAATATTTATTCAATGGAATACAATATATAATGCTATTGATGTATTAAGAAAAAAATTCACCCGATCTTTAATCAATATAATAGATGAGTTTAATGTAATACACACACATATATACTTTAGGTGCACAATGCAAATGATTTACCCTGAAGCAGATTGCATACATTCATGTAGTAAATTGTGTGCATTGATGCAGATTCGCAGGTTCTCACCTAATAAGTCATGGTTCCCATTTGATCTGAATATATATATATATGTGTGTGTGTGTGTGAGAGAGAGAGAGAGAGAGAGAGAGAGACAACCTGCAACAACTGTATGTACACAATCTAAATGCACACAATCTACTTGCTGGGGTGTCTTGACGGTAGTGGAGACTTTGGAGTATGATATTGCAAATACGGGGTATATGTAGAGGGTGACCCGCGTGTACGACTGACTGGGTATTGACGCTTGGAGCTCCTTACAGTGGGTCGGGAAGCTCCTGTTCAATTAAATGTCAAAAGGTCCCCTTCAAGTAGCAATAAATGCGCTATTTATAGGGGAAGGAGGGGACAGGCCCCGGCGGGCCTTCGGTATGGACGGCACGTGGCAAGCATGCACCAGTCGCTACCGAGGTCGTGTATCACCACGCCATGCGGCAATACCAATCTGAAGCCACCAGGGGCGCGGAGCTGAAGGCATACTGGTCGGGCCCGAACATGGAGGGGTTTGACAGACGAAATCGACCAAGCCACGCCGGGGCCAGGCCCATGGTGCGAACGACCCGGTAAAAGGTGGTCGGGATGGGGCTTAGACGGTCGGTCCCAGGTCCTAAGGATTCTCGACGAGGGTACTGAGCGTATGGCCGCCTTTACAAGGGTGTATATCCCTATCAGAGTAGATTGTATGCATTCATGTAATAGATTGTGACATGTACTCACGCAGTTGTTACGTTCTCATCTAATGCATGATTCTCATATGATTCTAAAATATATATATATATATATATATATATATATATATATATATATATATATATATATATATATATATATATATATATATATATATATATATATATATATATATATATATATATATATATGGATTAAAAAAAACGCGGTGGCATTTTCGTAAATAATTGAACATCAAAGTGCAAGTAAAATGTATTATAGGTGCAAGTAAAATTTCCACTGAGCATCAATACGAAGTGCACCTATAATTATAAGCAGTTGCATCTATAGTTATAAGTATTTGCACCGATAGGTATAAGTAGTTGCACCTATAGTTATAAGTAGGTGCACCCAGGTGAATGAATGGTTGCAGGAAGTGAATGTTAACAAGACAAAATTACATGCACTTATATGTGAAAGTAGGTGCACCTATAGTTATAAGTAGTTGCACCTATAGTTATAAGTAGGTGCACCCAGGTGAATGAATGGGTGCGGGAAGAGAATGTTAACAAGACAAAATTACATGCACTTATAGGTGAAAGTAGGTGCACCTATAGTTATAAGTAGTTGCACCTATAGTTATAAGTAGGTGCACCTAGGTGAATGAATGGTTGCGGGAAGTGAATGTTAACAAGGCAAAATTACATGCACTTATAGGTGAAAGTAGGTGCACTTGTAAGTGATTTTACTTGCACTTCGATGTTCAATTATTTACGAAAATACCACCGCATTTTTTTTAATCTATTAGATCTGGACACGTGTCGCGCGCTGATTCGTTTGCATATTCCCTCCTGGGCACTTATTCGCACCTGAGTGCATCCCTATCGGGTGCGAATGAAGCGCCCAGGAGGGAATATGCGAACGAATCAGCGCGCGACACGTGTCCAGATCTATTGGATTAAAAAAATATAATGATATTTTCGTAAATAATTGAACATCGAAGTGCAAGTAAAATGTATTATAGGTGCAAGTAAAATTTACACTGAGCATCAATACTAAGTGCACCTATAGTTATAAGTAGTTGCACCTATAGTTATAAGTAGGTGCACCTAGGTGCATGAATATTTGCGGGAAGTGAATGTTAACAAGGCAAAGTTACATGCACTTATAGGTGAAAGTAGGTGCACTTATAAGTGATTTTACCTGCACTTTTTACTTGCATAGGTGCACCAACTACTTGCACATATAACACATTTACATGCACCGAGGACACGTGTCGCGCGCTGATTCATTCTCATATTCGCTCTTGGGCACTTATTCGCACAGGAGTGCATCCTTATATATAACATCATTGCATTTATAATATATAATTACATAGAAGATAACGGATGGCGGATTACAAATTGGCTTGAGAATTGCGGTATAGTAATTAACAATATGATAAAGTTGTCACAGGAGGAATGCTTGAGTGGGTGGTGTATGATTCTAATAATTTATCTCTCCTAGACTTAGTTTACCTCGTGAGGATAAAATTGTAGGGGAAAAAAAATTTTACCAAAATTTTTCACCATCCGACATGATAACTGATGGAATAATTACGGAGAGGACCTGGAGCGAACAAATATGGAGCGGATCACACCCGACACCGAGTGGACTACGCACGCGACCGGACAGACTATGGAGAGGTCTACCTATCACGGGGTCCCTGGCTACTATGCACACGGAGTGACGAACCACCCCCGGGTCAGCTAACATGGGCTCGGCACCCCAGGGTCAGCCTACGTAAGCCGACCACCACGGGGTCGGCCTACGCGGGGTCGACCACCCTGGGGTCGGCCTGGCGTGAGGTCGGCTCGCCGTCGAGCCGACCTCCACGGGCTCGGCCTCGTGGGCTCGTCCCCATGGACTCGGCCGAGCCCATGGCCGAGCTCCGCGCTCGGCCAAGGATCGGGTCCTCGCGGGGAGCGAGTCCTGCGGCGCGGGCCGCGGGTCCTCCCGCGTGACCCGGGCCCGGTCCGGCCAGGGGGTATAAAAACACCCCTCGGTGTCCTATTCAAGCATCCTCTACTTTTCTGAGAACACTTGTATCGTTATTACACGTCTCGAACCCCTGCAATAGCATTATACACTCAATTAATACAATATTTATCATTTTATTATTCGTTCGTCATATTCAATCATATATACGGGTTGTATAATCTGGACCCCCGGGTTCATATAATCCATCAATAACAAAACTATTTTTATTCATCGATTATCATGAATTGACAAACCCCACTGCACTTTAAAAAGACGAATTTACTTATATTGTCACATCATTTTTTTGTTCGTTACGTACTGTAGTTTGATTCTTAACAGTATAGCAACCAGCTAGGATGGATAATGTTGAGATTAATAAGAACAAGAAAATAAATAATAATGGCAGAAAGTAAAGAATGCAAGATTTATGTGGTTCGGCAATGTGCCTACATCCACGGGAGTGAAAGTATTCCTTATTCATAGTGATGATAATAATGATGACACAACCCCTTAGAGATACAATCAATATATTTATAGGCATCTAATCCCTGTGAGTCATTATGTTGTGAAAACGGATGCAAAAACGACGTCGTTTTGACGTTGACTTAAAAATATATATTTAGAATTGCATAACTAAACATTCATAATTTCATAACTATACATCCAGAATTGCATAACTATACATCCAGAATTGCATAACTACACATCCATAACTTCATTACTATACATCCAGAATTGCATAACTACACATCCATAACTCCATAACTATAAATCCATAATTGCATAACTTCATAACTATACATTCAGAATTGCATAACTACACATCCATAATTTCATAACTATAAATCTAGAATTGCATAACTATACATCCATAATTTCATAACTATACATTCAGAAATTATGCACAACATAATGTTGTTGACGAAAATCGAAACTGATTTTTTTTTTTAAGTTGGACGCACGTTTTTAGTCAAAACGATATCATTTTTGCATCCGTGTGCACCATGCATGGTGCACACGGATGCACAGCATAATTTGCCTAATACCTGTACAATGGATTTACCCGTTTCACTCCTATTCCTAGTATAGGATAAACTCATATTATTAATCCCTATATTAGACAAACTCAACAGATAATTATAGTTTTTAAAACAACAATAATTAAGACACTAATGACTAATTTAGTTTTCTGTCTATGAAATGCAGGAGTGGGACAATACGGGACAATATGTGTTGTGCTTTTTGTTTTGGTAATATATAGAGTAGGGTGGCAACTACTTTATATAAAGAAATTTTGGGGGCCGGTGGGGGAAGAGAAGGAAAAATCAACAAGTAACATTCACAAAAGCTGCTATAAGCTAATTCAGAGTGAGTGTGATATGTGGGGAAAATGAAAGAATGTGCTAGCTAGGTATAGGCCGGCCAGCTGCATTATTATCTTCCAAAATATATGGGTCTATACACCACAAAATTACATTTTAAATTATCAATCAGACTAAATCTTACGAAATTAAAGATATTTATTGATTGTTTAATTGTATAATATAATAGATAAAATATATTATATGCATGCATATTCATTATTTTGAAGAAAAAAATTGTTAAACGAACACTTGGAAGGTCAAATCAAGCTAAGCATATTGCCATTGAAATATGGGGCTGATGACAACTACACAAATATGAAGGAAATAAAGTTATATATTTATTACCAGCTATAATTTTATTTTATTTTTACGGTGATAAATATTTAATCATGACAATTAGTATCCAACATTAACCCTCAAATCATAATAATATGGCAAAAACTTGTGTAAGGGTCAAGATTAAAGAGTTTTTTGCACTTTTAGTCCCACGACTATAGTGGCACTGACAGAATTGATCCACGACTTTTAAACCTTGCAATTTTAGTCTACGACTATTGATTTTTTTGCAAAAATGGTCCTTCCGGCCACTTTTCCGTTAAAATTTCACCAGAAAAAAAAATTCTCCATTTTTAGCCGGGTTAAAATTGACTTTTTACTTATCTCAAAAAATTAAAAGAAAAATTGATATTTGACTACATACAATATTACTGGGCTACATACTACTGCCCTAGGCGGCGGAGTTCCTGGAGCAGGCAGGGCTGTCAGTAAGCGGCGGAGCGGCCGTGGCGTTTCCCGGGCTAGTTGAGTTATCCGGTAGCAGCATTGGAGTGGTACATGTACTCCGCTGCCTGGGGCAGTAGTATGTAGCCCAGTAATATTGTATGTAGTCAAATATCAATTTTTTTCTTTTAATTGTTTGAGATAAGTAAAATGTCAATTTTAACCAGGCTAAAAATAGAGAATTTTTTTTTTCCGGTGAAATTTTGACGGAAAAGTGGCCGGAAGGACCATTTTTGCAAAAAAATCAATAGTCGTGGACTAAAATTGCAAGGTTCAAAAGTCGTGGATCAATTCTGCCAGTGCCACTATAGTCGTGGGACTAAAAGTGCAAAAAACTCCAAGATTAAATGTAATACTTATACTAGCAAATGTAATACTAAATCATGAATAAAATGTTTATTACTTATATGAAAAAATGTAATACTTTACATCAAAATGTAAAAGTATTACATTTTCTTCAAAAGTATTACATTTTCCTTTACAAATGCAACATTACTTATAAGGGAAAATATAATACTTTTGATGAAAAAAAATAATACTTTTACATCGAAATATAAAAATTTTACATTTGTTGTCAAAAGTATTATGTTTCCCTTATAAGTAACAAACATTTTATTCCTAATTTATTAGTACTACATTTACACATTGACCTGACTCGTCTCTCGGATAAAGATCCGTAAAACAGTCTCACACAAGTGTGACCCTAATAATATATACTAGAATATAATGTTATTGTAACTTAAACTAATAAATATTATATTATTGTTATATAATTTGAATATTACCAATATATATATATATATATATATATATATATATATATATATATATATATATATATATATATATATATATATATATATATATATATATATAGAGGCAGGTTCAGGTGCGGCAGTGTCTTACGGTGCGGTTATTTCTTACGGTGCGGCAACACCAATAGTTCACCAAATATGCACCATCAACGTTAGGAAATACACCACACAAAACAGAGTAAACAGAGCCCTGCATCACCAAACACACACCATTAGGTGTGAGTAAAAACACTATACACTGTTCGGAAATACACCATTGGGGGTGGTGAGTTATATGGTGTGTTTTTTTGAGTCTGTGGTGTATTTTGTGATGTTTTATTACATTTCATTGGGGTGTGTTTTTATTACACTCTTGGTGCATATTGTTAACACTGTTGGTGTATTCTGCAATTTGACCGCACCGCCGCACCGTAAGACCCCGCCGCATATGAGTGCTCTTCTATATATATATATATATATATATATATATATATATATATATATATATATATATATATATATATATATATATATATAGAAAAACGCTCATATGTGGTCATGTCATTAGGTGTGGTCGTGTGGTCGTATCTGTGTCGTTGAATCAGTTTAATCTAAAGGATGTGGTAATTCTGAAGATTTTCGCGCGTTTTAGTAAGTGGGGGTGTTATGGTAATTACAGTGACCATTTATAGCGGGCGGGTTCCAGAATACACCAACAGTGTTGACAACATACACCAATAGTGTAATAAAACACACCACAGTGAAACACACCAATGGTGTATTCCCGTGTTATGGTAATTACAGTGGCCATTTATAGCGGTCGAATTCCAGAATACACCAACAGTGTTGACAACATGCACCAATAGTGTAATAAAACACACAACAATGTGATTTTCCTTATTCCGGTGTTTTATGACAAGTTTACCCTTACAGTTCGCTGGGTAGAAGAATGTGTGCGAAAATACTAAAAAAATCTTGATTAATATGATTCATTAGATCTATCTAATCTAATGGTCTATAATTGACCATATGACCACACCTAACAACATGGCCACATGCGATCACTCCTCTATATATATATATATATATATATATATATATATATATATATATATATATATATATATATATATATATATATATATATATATATATATATATATATATATATATATATATATATATATATAAATTGACTCCAGGGTTGATTTTTAGATTTTTGTGGTCTTATTCTAGTAAATAAATGAGGCCCTACCAAATTCACAATCTTTAAAATCAATACCATAATTTTTTCAAATCCTATATATAATAAAGCCATATGGTCTTGTGAAAATTAAATGGTGATAATTAACATTTAATTTTCACAAGACCATAATAATATTGTTATTGTGAAAATTAAATGTTGATAATCAACATTTAATTTTCACAAAACCATAATAATATTGTTAACTATAATAACAATAATAATAATAATAATAATTGCAATAATAATTATAATGATAATAATTTACACGAACAGTTTCTATCTAATATATATATATATATATATATATATATATATATATATATATATATATATATATATATATATATTTATTTATTTATTTATTATATTTATTTATATTTCAATTTCTACTGGCAAATTATTGTGAGGAACAATGGTCCACATAATTGTATGGATCATGAATATTAAATACATTTTTAATATATTAAAAATACATTATTTTTATATTGAAAGTACCTTACATACATATATAATGTACCCTTAGTATATTTAAAATATACTTTTTATTGCATGCAACCCCAAAGTTCATAAGTTTGAAATTAATATATGGCATAGCTAGGCGGCCTAATATTTAAGATTGTTGATGTGCATATTGAGAACTACGGAGACAAAGATGCGTCATTCGTGGATTCATCAGATACTATCCAACAACACTCTCCAACTTAATTGACGTGAAGTGGTTTAGTAACATTAAGATTATATTCTCAAATTATTAGTTCTCATCTTTTATTGATTACACACTTAATTCGATAGTATTTGGAAGAAAAAAATCAATGTTCAAACTAAGATTGTGATTTTGGTCTTTAAAGGTCAATTGTATGTTGCTACATCTAGAGTTAGAAATCTCAAAAGTCTAAAAATTTTGATCTGTGGTGACTCTAAAATTGTAATTCAATTACTATTGTAGTTTACTAAGTTCTTAAAAATTTGTAATATTAAATACTATGTACTAAATTTTTAATATAGTTTAAGATTTGTAGTAATCACCCACCTTAAATATTATTTTAATTGTAAATATATTTATGTTCATAATTTTATCATAGGAATTCACACATAATAATTATTAAATAACAAAAATTTTATATATGAATAAACCTCATATAGAGTATATTTTTATAACATATTTTCCGTGCATCGCACGGGACAAATACTAGTAATAATAATAATAATAATAATAATAATAATAATAATAATAATAATGATAATGATAATAATAAGGTGGTAAAATGGAACTGTGCGCAAAGAAAAAGTCAAAAGACATATTATGGAATAATAATGTACGCAAAATTAAAGTTGGAGCAGCATGCAAGTTTCGAACCTCTAACCTTCAAGTTAAAATACAATAAACATATGTTCCTACCATTTCTTCATAAACCTTATTAAGTTTGATTGAAAACTTTTAGTTTTTATTTCCAAACTAGTTAGGTAAAAATTAAATATTAGGCCTCAAAAATTTGGGGGCCCCTCTAAAAATTGGGACCCTGTGATGTGGCTCAGCTTGCACAGTCCAAAATCCGGCCCTGATTGACTTATATATCTAATAATTTGTCTACAACATATATTTAATTTAAAAAATACAGAAAAATAAAACTACTAGCTAGCTAGTAGCTAGTACTAAAACATATACATTACAAATTTCTACTTTTCAAAAATACGCGAGCCCTACCATCTTTGAAAATGCACAATGGAAAATCATTCCCATTGTTCCAAATATATGTATATGCTAGCTGTTTAATTTAATGATGCATGCACCTTTAAGTTGTGTAATGTCTCTTAACAAAAAAAAAAAAAAAATTAATTTTTTTTTTTAAAAAAAAATCCTCCTGTTTATTAATGTTTATTCATGCATGTCACAATCCATCAGTATATTTCATTATTCTTTGCTCCTAAAAAAAAAAAATCAAATTTAGCTAAAATAATGTAATCCAATATTCTATAGGCTGGGATTTTTTTTATTGAAACAATAAATTAAACACATTAATTAATATAATTACAGTGAAATTTTACAATACCAATTAGCATCGGTGTCTCTTATATTGAATATAAGCTAATACGCTTTGGGAAAAGGTGCAATACTTGGTACAAACTTAAAACCTACTCTCTATATATATTTTGGGATTGTATTCGGTACAAAAGTTAACAGTGTCGATTAGTACCTTAAAATTTTCTTATAATTATAATATTTTGCATCCTATAGTGTAATTACATACAATTAATTATAATAATGTTTGAATTAACATTATAATAAATAAAATAATTGGAGAAATAGGGTCTTTAGGACTTTAGACTTGAAAAATGGTCCCTGTTGAATTCAAACCCCTACCCTAATTAAGGGCAGATGGCCTCCCTTTTTTTGTAGAGATTATTATAACAAAGGAAATTTTACTTGGATAATTTTGTCTTTGAATTGTTTGAAATATATTGTATTAAATGATTAAATTACAGTCAAGAACTCTAGAATCTAGATCATGATGATTTCTCTCAGCTCCTAATTTATATATAGATACATTCATTATAAATATTCAACCTAAAGTGGTCAATTGAATTCCATAAAAAACAGCATTGAAGCTGAGGTCATGATTAGGGAATTTGGCTCTAGGTTGAATATATTCAAATATGATAGATTCATGATCCTAAGAAACAGCGTGTTAGTCAAATCTTATGAACATCATCAGATGTCAATTTATGAATGAGGAATCTAACTATTATCTAAGACAAGTAAAAGATGAAGTGTATGTTTTATGGTAAGTAATTAAAAGGAATAAAGTGAAAGTTTAATTTGGGACATGGACATGACATACATACTACATAGAGGCATAGAGTTGATGATGATCAGATCAAGCCAATTAGAAAATTGGACTTTGTTTCAGGATCAATCTGGATTTGGAAAATGACAAAATTAAGGCATGATAATAATGAATGAATATGTTCTTTACAAACAAAGAATATATTGGCATCAAGTGTTGTTTGTAGGGCTAGCTTACACCCAACTTTCAAAAGTGGATGTATGGAGAAAGAAACAAGGCTCTTGCATAGGGTTCCCTCAACCGATTTAATTTGGTCCTTTTCTTAACACTTAAAAAAAAAAATTGGTATATATTATATATATAATTTCATATCATTAGCATGCATTATAATTTGAAGTGTATTTTGGTAGTTTTGAGCGTATAACATATAAAACATAATTGTGCAATTCAGCTATTAGTTTTTTCAATTTGAATTATAAGTACGTATACTAAATTGAATAATGTGTTTTATCGTTCTCAACTAAAAAGTTAGACTAATAGTTGGGTATCACATTTATTATTTATATTATATGCTCATCAGGTAGTAAATTAAACCCTTATTAGATAACTAGTTTTTTACGCGCGTTGCGCGATTGGGATAATGACCAATGTTTTTTTTAATAAGTACTTTAAAGTATATCAAGGCAAGATTATATTTGAATTGTTCATGCATAGATAGTTGAATGTTAAATTTGCGTATTTAAATAGTTAATTCTAATAAATTATTTTTCTTATTTAATTTATTGATAATGAATAATTTTTTTTGAATAAAGACCTTGTAGACACATAATTCTAAATTAAAAAAATGTGTATGTATTATTTTTTGTTGTAGCTACTAAATTATTATTTAATTTAATAAGAGTAAAATAGAGTACTAATTATGCCAACTTTGATTGGGATGAGGTTCGAACCTAAGACCTTTCTTATTGAAACCAATGAGTAAGTTAATGGTGAACTAACAGAAATTAACGGAAAAGATAATATTTAACGGATAATCATATTCATTAAGGATAAATTAGAAAATCTTAAGGAAAAATTAAAATATGATCAATCTAAGCCATTCATTTGATTAAAAAATTTGACTGCCATTTTTTCTACCCATTATAGGCCTAACTCTCTTGGGCTCTTATTAGTATAGTAGATATGTGTGAATTTAAATCTCATGCATTGCCAAGCACCTTGTGCATAGATGGCACCCGGATTGGACTCCCATATGGGAGATTGTGAGTTCGAGCCTTAATGGAGGTGTTATTGACTCTTTATGCTTCAGTAGGTGAACAGATACTACATTGTAGTAGAGTCAGTAGCATTCAAAAAAAAAAAAATCTCATGCATTAATCTCTTCTGCCCTCGAGAATCAATAATAAGCTTTTGAAGGAATCTTTAATTTGCTAGAGTTTTGACAAAATAGAATCCTCTTGATTCTTGAAGGAATGTATGTATACGTAAAGAAAAAAGTTGGTTCTTTGAGAAATTTTTTTGATGGGATGTATAAACTTTAAATTTGTAAAGATTGACTCTTGGTTGTTAGATCCCAATTAAATGTTTAGAAGTAAGTTTATGCATATCTCATTCATACTTAAAAGATTAAAGCAGATGGTGAGTAATTTAGCTAGTTATATATATACACACACATGCATATATATATATATATATATATATATATATATATATATATATATATATATATATATATATAGATTTTGAATCCGGTGCAACCCCCAAATTAGGTGAGCTCGTGAGCACTAATCTTCACCGTCTATTTAGATTTTATTAACGTGTCGGATTAGCCTTTTTTATTTTATAAATCGCGTGCGTTTAAGAGGGTTAGGGGCACAATTGTATTTTTAACGTTGTTTAAATTGGGTTAATATTGTTGATTGCGGATTTGTTGGTATATGTTTAGTGTTTTTAGGAATCTTTTTCCCGTTTCACCATTCACGTCGATTCACATACCACATCGCCATTTCGTTCGCCGAGAGGGAGTTCTGCTATCCGTCTAGCCTCGCCATCTGGTCAGGAGTTTTGTGTTGTCTGTCCGGTAGTAGGGGTTACGGCGGCCTCTCTTTGCATTTCTTATGACGAGTTCGAGCTCTAGGGCGTCTAAAAGACTGAGAGGCAGCTCTTCCACTTCTACACCAGGTATCCCGTCGTCGGATTATTGTTCTTTGATTTTTGTTTTCTTAGTTTTAAGTATTGTAGGTTTCTGGTTTTGCATGTGCGGTTTGGGTTTGTTTTCTCCGGCGCCGGGTGTGGTTTTGCGGGGTGGGTTTGTGGATGGTGTTTTCGGCGGTGGTGGGGCGGTAGGGTTGGAATTGTCGGCGGTTTAGTTCTTTTATAGGTTTATTTATTTATTTATTTATTTTTTTAAATTTTCCTATAGTGTTTCAGTGTCTGTGGGGGCTGTGGGGTTTCGGGTTGGTGATTTCGGTGTGATCGGGATGTGCTCTGGTTCGCAATTCCTTTTTTTTTTTTTTTTTTTTTTTTGCGGATATTGCATGTGTGTTTTTGGGCTGTGTTGTCGTCAGCCGGGGTTGGGTTTTTACTGGGGGGTTGTGGTTGGTGAGTTCGGCCGGGGTGGGGGTGGCCGATTTGTACCTCATTGAGTGTTGATAGGGTAGTGCCTGAATTTTGTGTTCATAAGATGAGTTTCTTTGTCAATTGATGCCATTGACAAAATATCAATGGTGAGTCCATGTATAATTTCCTTTCTCACTTATCAATGAAATTCCCTCAAATAAGAATTACATTTGTGTATAGGCTTAGAGTTGAGTTTTTGTACAGAGTACAATAGCTATGGATACTGTATCCTTAATTGTTGAATGGAGCTTGAATTCTGCTCTTTGATTTTTCTTTACTCAAGTGCTTATTTGTTTGTGATGATTGTTTTCTTTCTCTCGAGCTTTGGATTTCAAGTAAATTTTGATTGTTGGGTTTCATTTTCTGTTTTTCTCTGTGACTAGCTAATATTTGTTATGCACATTTGTTTTGTTCCTTGATTGAGATGATGCAAAGAATCTCAACTTAGAAAATCGGAAGTATTACAGGTATTGGGAGGGTGGTTTTTTTTTGGTTTTTTAGTGGGCTGTTTTTTTCTGTTCGAAATATTTTATTCGTGTGGCGTTGTTTTCTCAATCTGGTATGTTAATTGTCCATGTTTAGGCATGTGCGTCATGGGGTTATAGTCTATGCATTGACATTATATTTGGCTCGTGTATCGGGGTAGGTTTGGTGACAGATTTAGGTGTGGGCGTAACAGGTTTATAGTCCGTGCGTCGGGTTTTTTTATTTGTTACATGGTGTCCTGTAATTGAGTTCTATGTGTTGCGGTGTGATTCTTTTTTCGTTATATTATTTTAGGTCGAAAACCGTATGTGGGTGTTTGTTTCCATTTTTTTGTTTCGGGGATGGGGTAGTAAGTTATTGTGATTGGATTTTTTGGATGGTTTGATGTGATGCTTAAAGTTTATGTGTGTGCGTCATGGATTTAGAGTATGTGCGTAGGAATTATGATTGGCATCTTCATGGGGCTGCTATGTTGTCTATAGTTAGGAGTGTCCGGCATGGCTGTATACTTTGTGCATAGGGATGTCGTAATTGTTGATGTTGTCTTTGAATTTGAATTCGTTGTGTTATGGTGTTTTTCATTTTTGTTCTATTATTTTGGGTGGGAAAGCGTGTGTCGGTGGTTTTTACCTTCTTTGTTATTTCGGAGTTGGGGTTGTAATGTTATTATGCTTGGATTTGTTAGCTGTATTGTTGTTTTGATTACGGATTATTTGCGTGCGTCATGGGTCTAGGGTTTGTGATTAGGTTTTAACTATTCTCGGGTTTTTATTTATTGTGTTGTGTTCTTTTTTTGTTATTTCTGTTAATGGTTGTAGGTACCAGGTGACGTTGCTGTTGAGTCGGCAGGTGGTGAAGATGTTGTACCACCCTTGCCCCGACCAACATGTGTCGGATTCTGAGGACTCGGATGATGATGTTGACGCAATCAACGATGCATTATTTCCCCCCTTAAGATTCGGACGGCTCCGAAACACATGGTGAATCCCATTAAGCGATTTAATGCTTTGCAAAAGAGAGCTATCCTTGAAGCCTTTAATTTAATACACGCATTTAAAATTTCTCTCCTTCAGTTAATAAATGCACATTGAATTTCTCTCCCATATTTGCAAACATTTTTAGGTTGTCTCTTGCTATGCACACTATTGTTTCCATATTTCATGTTACTCATAGTTACATGCCCGTCTACCAATGTTTATTTCATTGATTTTTGTTGCCTGAATAATATGCGAAGATTCTTGGAAAATGTCAACCATTATTATTTCAATTTATTCACAAGCTTTGTGTGTATAGCTTGCCAAGCTTGTGCGTATGTCTGCCAGTTGGTATTAATTTCAAACTACATTTGCTTTGTATTAATTGGCTGCCAGTTTTTGGCTTCCATTGTGAATTAACAAAAAGTAAAATCAAACCACAGATATGCACAGTTGTGTGCTTCACCCCCATTCAAATTCGGTCTACGTTGAATCACTTTTTCGTTTAATCAATTACTGCATGGGGGTTTCCTTCCTTACGGAAAAACGCACAATTGCACAGACCAGACCACACTAATGCACAAACCGGAATAGTTACAAGACCCTCCCGTTCTTGAACTCCGACGCGGCTGCCACGATAACTATCACTCTACTATCAATGTGGTTTTTTCTTCAGCCCTTACCCACGCAACTAAAAAGGTACATGCACCCGCCGACACAAATACACGGACATACCATACCAAACCCCCACCCCCCAATATTCCAGTTGACATTTAGTTCGAACAGCAACAACAACGAAATAACAAAAATCCAACCATCACTTACATTCGCACACGCCGTGAGACTAGTATGCACCTACCCATGCTCGTATTATTATCCACCGTCAAAATTTACAGTTTAGACTACGACTACCTCCATTACCATTCCGTGCCCTTACGCCCTCGAACAATTCGGATACACACATTTGCACACACGCACCACTCTATATTGTTTGTATGTCGTTCCATTTTAATTAAACAACTGAACCCAAGATGATGCACAGACCGGTACATAGTTATGCACTTACCGGCGATGCTAGAAGCCATTCTCGTTTCTTGAACTGTGCTGCTGCCTCCAGGATCAGTCCAACTCTACCGTCGATGCGTTTTGTTTTCCCGGCCTTCCTCACGCAATTTCAAGGTTCAATGGATGTGGTAAAATAATTCTAAAAATCTTTTTCCATTCAAATTCTCCTTAATATAATCCAAAAGATTCCAATTCAAATCTATCCATAATTAAACAAATATCTACAATTACTATTTAATCCTTTTGCTTTCAATATATCCTTATTCACTTTAATATTATCTTCTAATCTCCACCATTCATGGATAATGAATCAATGGTTATTAGGAGAATCTCATGATCTCATATATAATAGGGGGTGCACCGGATTCGAAGCCTATATATATATATATATATATATATATATATATATATATATATATATATATATATATAAACTTGGACCAACATAAAGTTTGATTTTTTTTGTAACTTTGATTTGGCAGTTGGATGGCTGCTTGTGGGACAAAATTCCACCCACTTTAACTTTTCGTTTGTGCATTTCCCTTTTCACGTTACACTTGGATTATTCCCTCTCTAAAAGGCATACATACATGTCTTTATACATACGTACATACAATCTCAGCTCGATCACTTATTCACTTCATATATTCTTGTACATACATATATAATTCCTTTTTTTTTTTTTTGATGTAGCGCAGGGTTTTCATCATCGGACACATTGATTAATTCCCTTATTGGATTGTAGACACCTCTATTGGGTATGACAACTGACCTGGAGATTTAAGACTGCTCCGTCATATAAGTCAAGAATCGAACCCTTGAGATTTGATTAAGGATGAATGAGTCCCTTCCACTCAATCACACCTCAGGTTAATAGGTTTTAGTGAATAGTGTTGTGTGTTGCAGCGTAAATCAATGTCTCTTTTTTGGCGGGAGATTTCGCTATCAAGAAGAAAGTGCCTACTACTATGAGATGGCAAATCACCCCTTTTTTTTGGCAGATTACTGAACTTTGGGTGAGAGCTGTTGAGGATCCACCAGACCTCGCCATCAGATTTTCTTATTTCCCTTTAAATTCTTCTTAATGATATGACATTACACAATATTTAATTTAATTTAGTTTAATTTAATTGGTTAGTATGAGACACAAGTTCCTTTGGATTTAAGATAAAGCCTCCATTCATGTATTTTAGGTGAAATTCACCTTGTGACTAGCTCTATCTCGCAAATTAAAGAATCATAATGAAGTAAATTAGTCTAGATTGTCCATGCATAACTGATCAACTCAAACCAAAAAAGCTAATAAACAACTCATACAATGATTCTTCGAACCTTGTGGTTATCAAACCAACTATTTGATTAATAATAACTTATTCAAATTCCTTATTTTGAATAAAGAGTTTCAAGTTTCTCCTTATGAATAAGTCGCTATCGGCAAAGGACCACAGAGAGATAAATTAGCTTATGTTATTCATAACGGATCGATTCAAAAAAAAAAAAAAAAAAATCAATAGGCCACTTTTGTTGAGAGTGGAAGTATTATTAAACCTCTTGATACTATCATCTTCCAAAACTATGTTTGCCAAATATTTTTTTAATAAGAAAGTATTTATTAAAACACATAAAACAGAGTGATTCTTATACCCTAAATCAACTCACACATTATTATTGTTAGTAGTATTATATTATTGGTACAATTATTGTAATACTAGACTTAGACTTATAGTGTTTGAATTAGTCTTGTAACCTTTAGCTATTGTACATGGTTAGTTAGATTAGCTCTTTATCTCTTATCTATCTCTGTAACAGTCTATTCTGAATTAACGAGAATTGTTCACTCATCTGGTATCAGCTAGCTAGGTGTTCTCTTTTCTCTCTCCTCTTTCGAAATCATGTCGTCGAATTCCAGCGAAAGAACCGTGAGTGCCGCCACCCTCCCTTCTCCGGCCACCCCAAACACCCTATCCACGGCACACCATTTTGTGTCGATGAAGCTCACTACCAAAAACTACCTGTTCTGGCGCACTCAGTTGGTGCCGTTTCTGAGAGGACAAGGCCTTCTCGGGTTCGTGACCAGCGACGACAGCTCGGGAGGCACTGCCACGAATCTCATTCCAAAAATTTTGAACAACATAGCTGTGAGATTCTGGCATTAACTGAGATTCAGGAAAGTTGAAGCACTTGTGAATATCGTTCTCAGTTATTGAAACTTCCGATCCTCCAACTCTAGATTTGATTGAGTCCTTTTCCACGACTGCATGTAGATAAAATTCAGCAACATCTTCTTCAAAAGTTCCAAAATAATTGAAGGTGAAGAAGTCATATAGTCCGCAGTCCTTTAGAGCTTGAAGAATTTTCTCGGCCGTGACTTTGTTGGTAGAACCCAGCTTGAAGAACTCGGGATTGAGTACCATCCCATTAGATATCTGTTGTGAGAGGGACAGAATGGGGTCGACTTGCTTTCTTCCAGATTGCGCCATGATGATCAGATCGGTTTAGAAGGGGGATAATTTTCAGGAGAGAATTTTCTGATATTCTGAAGGTCTTGAAAGAGTTTTTGAGAGATAAGAGTGTGGGGTTTATATGAGGAGGGTGACTCGAAGGGGTTTTTCGATTTTAAGAGAAAAAGATGAGACTTCTCAATTGTACCCTTTGGTTGAGGTGTGTCGATTGGGTGAGTTTAGGATAGATGAGTCATCTGATAGAGGGTGTTACGAGGAAAGAGAAAATGTCATCATGAGCAGACAAGAGCATTTAATGCTCACACCTCTTTAGAAGTACCCAATGCACGTAAGGTGTAGAGGGTGGAGATTTGAAGAGACACTTAGGAAGGATTTGGGTTCTGATCTTCTTGAGATTTGTTTGTGGGGATCGATTAAGAGAGTGAATTTCTGACAGGCGAGATGAGGGTGTCGATTTGAGAAAGAGAGGGTAAATCTGTTTGGAAAGATTTGATTTAGGAGAGGATTATGGGGGGAGGTTTAGGTTGGGTGGAGGTTTAGAAAGGGTAGGAGTTTATGGGTGGAGGTTTGATGCCCAATTAAACTCTAAATTTTCCTTCTTTATCTCCTGATTTCCTTCTCAAAATTGTGTACCACAGATATAAACATACTCAAACATCTCGTTAGTAGCAAAAATTACTCCACAAATAATTAACACACATTCCAAAATATTAAATACATATACACGGCATTTACCAAATAAAACACATAAATTTTGGAAATTAACACAATTAAAACACATATTCCTAATTTATAATTAGAAACAACTTCATGCAAAATTAGATTCTAAAAATTTTAGAAACTAACAAAAAGCATTTTAACAAATTATTTAAACATATATGTAAATATGTACGAAACACATATATATAAAAGATTTAAACATATTAAGCACATATATAAATTAACATATACACGAAACACATATATATATTTGAACACGGTAAATCAATTTTTAGAGCAAATTGTTCATGCAAAAAGGTTAGTTTATTTACAGAAACATGAACACATGCTTAAAAACTGATTAACACATTAAAACATTCAATTTTAAACAAAATATCAAATAAATCACGAATTGCACATTTCATCAAATTAATTTGCATGGCATATGATCTCACGTTAAATAACACATGCAAATACACAAATAAATTCCTAACACATATTGCAATTTTATCACATAAATATTTCGAATAAAAACATGCATAGAAACACATAAAACAATTTATCCACGTAAAACAATTAATTTTGAGCACAAGTATCAATTTAAATAGAGAGTTTAAGTTCAGTGATACTTAGCTCATTTCGATCATTCCCAACTCGTGCCTTAAGGTAGAAAATCTCGTTTCGCATAAAGGCTTCGTGAGAATATCAGCAACTTGGTTTTCCGTAGGGATATATTCGATCTTCAGATTTTTCTTTTCAACGTGATCCCTTATAAAGTGATGTCGAATGTCGATATGTTTGGTTCTTGAGTGAAGCACCGGATTGTGAGTGATAGCGATTGCACTAGTATTATCACAATAAATACTAACGTCATCACAATTAACTCCGTAATCCTTCAATTGTTGCTTCATCCACAAAATTTGCGCACAACAACTTCCTGCAGCAATATATTCGGCCTCGGCGGTACTAGTTGCGATGGAATTTTGCTTTTTGCTGAACCAAGAAACAAGCCTTCCCCCCAAGAACTGGCATGTCCCGGAAGTGCTTTTTCTGTCTATTTTGCAACCTGCAAAATCCGCATCTGAAAAACCTGTTAGAGTAAAATCTGAACCTTTTGGATACCACAATCCAACATTGATTGTGTCTTTCAGATATCGTATGATCTTCTTTGTTGCGGTGAGGTGGCTTTCTTTTGGATTTGCTTGGAATCTTGCACACACGCCCACAGCATAAGAAATGTCTGGCCTGCTTGCAGTAAGATATAGAAGTGAACCAATCATTCCTCTATATTTTGTTTGATCGACATCTTTTCCATCTTCATCTTTGTCTAGCCTTGTTGATGTGCTCATTGGAATTTTGATCGATGATTTTCCATCAAGGCCAAACTTCTTTATCAAGTCGCGGGTGTACTTTGCTTGATTGATGAATACTCCTTCTTTCAGTTGTTTGACTTGTAAGCCCAAGAAGTAATTCAATTCACCCATCATGCTCATTTCGAATTTATTCTGCATAAGCTTCGAAAATTTCTCACACAAAGAATTGTTAGTGCTTCCAAAAATAATATCATCAACATATATTTGCACTAATAAAATATGATCATCATCTTGAATTCTAAATAGAGTTTTGTCAACAAGGCCTTTGGTGAATCCACAGCTTATCAAGAACATTGACAAAGTATCATACCAAGCTCTAGGTGCTTGTTTCAACCCATACAATGCCTTTTTAAGTTTGTAGACTTTATCACCTTTGCCTTTTACCTCAAAACCTGGGGGTTGTTCGACATAAACTTCTTCTTCGAGTAGACCATTCAAGAATGCGCTTTTCACGTCCATTTGATAAACAGTGAAATCTTTGTGTGCGGCGTAGGCTAGGAAAATTCTGATTGCTTCAAGTCGAGCCACGAGCGGTGCTTCCGGAACAAAATTCTGATTGTGTGCAAAAGTTTCATCAAAATCAATTCCTTCTTCTTGAGAGTATCCTTTTGCAACGAGCCGTGCTTTATTCCTAACAATCACGCCTTCTTCGTTTGCTTTGTTCCGGAAGACCCATTTGGTTCCTACAACGTTGTGGTTCGGGGGTCTTGGAACAAGTTCCCAAACATCATTTCTTTTGAATTGATCGAGCTCCTCTTGCATAGCATTTATCCAATCCGGATCATTGAGAGCTTCGTCAATTTCTTTTGGTTCAATCTGAGATAAATAACACGTGAACAATGCTTCCATGGTAGATGATCTTGTTTTCACGCCTTCATGAATATTCCCAATAATTAATTCTGGAGGGTGATTTTTGAGCCATCTTAAATCTGGTTGAAATGGGTGCATGGTACTGGGTGGATCCATTTGTTGTGAATTTGCAGTGTTGGTTCGAATTTCATCAATTAAATTGTCTTGAAATTGATTACCAACATCACATGCAATTTGATCATTAATTGGATCACCAACTTGTACTGCATTTCCATTCCCACGTGAGGCATCACTCCCAAAATTATTATTTAAAGAATTTCCAACTTCTTCTGGGTGAGGAATGGGATTTTCTAGAGAATTAATTTCCAACTCATCCATTCCCTGCAAAACATCATCTTCACACGTATCATTAGTATCACAAAAATCAATATGACACTTGTTACCATTTTGTGCAATTTCTTCGTCCAATGCATCATTCTTGATCTGTGATTTTTCATCAAATACCACGTGTATGGATTCTTCAACCACCATTGATCTTTTATTCAGAACTCTGTACGCCTTGCTGGTAGCTGAATATCCTAGAAAAATTCCTTCATCTGCACGCTCATCAAAAGCTTTTAGATGCAATTTATCATTAATATGAATAAAACATTTGCATCCAAAAATATGAAAATAACCAATATTTGGTTTTCTCCCTTTATATAGCTCATATGGCGTCTTCTTGTGCTACTTATGGATCATGCTTCGATTTTGCGTGTAACAAGCAGTGTTGATAGCTTCCGCCCAATAGCGTTTCGGGAGACCGGCAGCACTAATCATCACTCGTGCGGCTTCTTTGAGCGTCCGGTTTCTTCTTTCGGCAACACCGTTTTGTTGCGGTGTTCTTGCGGCAGATAATTGATGAGAAATTCCATGTGAATTGCAAAAAGCTTGTATAACTCCATTCACGAACTCGGTTCCGCGATCCGTTCGTATTTTTGATATTTGCAATTCTTTCTCATTTTGTAGTTGCTTCAACAGCTTCGGTAGAACTTGCTCAACTTCATTTTTCTTCTTGAGAAACACGGTCCAAGTGTACCTGGAAAAATCATCAACAACAACGAGAGTATATTTCTTACCACTTACACTTATTGGATCAACCGGTCCAAATAAGTCCATATGTAGTAAGCTTAGCGGTCTTGACGTTGACTCGTGCGTCTTTGATTTGAATGATGATTTGATTTGCTTTCCGCGTTGGCATGCATCACACACTTGGTCCTTCTTGAAGATAATGTCTGGCAAGCCTTCTACTAGATTCTTCTTTGCAAGTTGATTGATAGTCTTGAAGTTTAAGTGGTTGAGCTTTCTGTGCCATTCCCAATTAGCTTCATTCGAATTTCTGGTCATTAAGCACACTGAATCTTTGTTAGTGCTCCAATCCACAATTTACATATTCTTTCGCCGTTTTCCAGATAAAACAATCTCATTTGTGAGCTCATTTTTGATTAGGCAATTATCTTTAGAAAATTCTACAAGATAGCCTTTATCACAAAATTGACTAGTGCTCAACAAATTAAATTTTAATCCTTCAACGAAAGAAACATCTTCAATCTTCAAACCATTTTTCTTGATCGTGCCAACTCCTTTTGTAATTCCATAATTTTGATTTCCTCCGAATATAACTTTTGGTCCATCGATTTCTTTGAAATTCACTAGATATGATTTATTTCTAGTCATGTGGCGTGAGCAACCACTGTCGATGTACCAAACATCCTGCAAAAAAGATTAATTAACTTTAGGTACCCATACTTGCTTGGGTCCTTTACTGTTAGTGATTTTTGGTAACCAAACCCACCTTGATCTTATTGAATTAAGATGAGGCGATTTGTAACCATTTGTGACACGATAATCATACTTCACTGTTGAAAATATTTTTTGTGCCGGGTTTTGAAAAACATTTTTATATTTTGGCACTTGGGAAGAGGATTGTTGCTTTGGTCTATAAAAAACATTACATCTATTACACAACCAATCCTTTTGAGTGGGATAAAATCTCCCAACTTTATTTCTAGAAAAGCTTCCCTCTTTTCTATGAAATCTTTTTGCACTTGACTCTTTGGCATATCTTTGCTTGTAGAATTTTTGTTGCTTTGCCGTAGTATTAAATTGTTTCGGCCTTTCAACAGTCATCTTTGCATTTGATTGATAGCCAAGTCCTTGTCTCATTGTGCTATTCTGACTTTTAACAAATTTTACCACTTGAACTTTATTATTTAAAGTAGTAGTAGAATTAGTCAGATTTTGAGGGGTTTGAGAACATGTGGAGTCATAACCAATTCCGGTTCTATCTCCTGATGGCTTTTGCATGTTCACCATTTTATCTATAATTTTATACGAATTGGTGAACGTAGCAACAGTAGCTCTAAGATTATGTTCTCTAACCTCTCTAGCTTTACACTCTTCTTGAAGATGAATATTTTCATTCTTCAATTTACTCACTTCAAGTAAAGCATCTTGCAATTTTTTATTCATTTCTTCTTGTTCAAGAATTAGAATATTATTGCGCTCCTTGAGTTGAGGATGAGTGAGCATAATCTCTTGACATTCTCGCATTAGATTGTCAATAGATTCACGAGAATTGAAAGAATTAGAACTTACCTCTTCTTCCTCTGCGTCAAGAGCCATAAGACAATCTTCACTTGTACTCAACTCAGTTGACTTGCATATTAGCGCCGTATCATCATCCGAATATGAGCTTTCATCGCTTGATGATGAATCCTCCGAATCATCATTTTCGTTTGGTTCGTTGCCAACGAGAGCTTTTCTTTTGTCGCGCTTGAACCTTTTGCTTTCGGATTTGTTCGGCGTAGATTCAACATTTTTGCCTTGATACTTGCTAACGATCGGATATGGACAATTTATTTTAAAATGTCCGGGTTTGCGGAAATTGTAGCACAAATTGTTGTTTTCTTCGACTTTTTCATCTTGTGGGGTGCGAGAGACGAATTTTCCACGAGCAGAATTTTTGTTGTCTCCTTTTCGCATAAACCTTCTAAACTTTTTGACAAAAAGAGCAAATTGTTCGTCAGTCATAAAATCAACATTATTCTCTACTGACCTGGAGGTTGACGGTTGTTCGGCCATTAGAGCAGAATTTCGAGCTTCATGTACATCATCATCTTTGGCCTTCATTTCGAACTCATATGCTTTTAGATCACTAAATAATTTGTCTGTTGACAACATTCTTAGATCTCGGTGATCGCGCATAGCCCTAACCTTCATATCCCATGCAGATGGTAAGCCTCGTAGGATTTTGAGATTAATTTCTTTTTGGCTAATATTTTTGCCAAGATCACTAATCTCTCCAAGAACTTTGATCAATCGAGCTTCCATGTCTGCAACACTTTCATTTGAGAGCATTTTGAAATCTTCGAACTTCTTCATGGCGATTGTGAGCTTATTGTCTTTTTCTTGTTCATCTCCTTCGCCAATCTTGATGAGAGTTTCCCATATTTCTTTGGCAGTGGCACACTTTCGGATCTTCGGAAATATTGTATCATCAACGGCTTTGAATAGAATATCCTTGGCAATATTGTCAAGATTATTCCGCGTTCTATCGTCCGATGTCCATTTCGGTTTTGGCTTATGTACGTACTGTGGAGCATCCGGGGATATAACAAACGCCGTATTGACTTTTAATATTTCTATAGGGCCAGTGGAAATAACTTCCCACATTTCATCGTGTAAAGCCGATAAGTGTACCTGCATACGAACTTTCCAATCATCAAATTTATCAAGAGAGAATAATAGATTTTGAGCTAAATCTTTCTTCATCATCATCACGTGAGATATGAAAGATTAATCCAATTCACACACTTTGTAGAATGGATCAGCCTAGCAGTCAAAAACAGTTAACCCAGTTGGGCAACGTGTTTAAATACCAAAGGTTGGTATAAACTGACTCAAATAGGCTACAGGCTCTGATACCAATTGTTGGTCCCAAAAGAGGTTAGGTGAAAGTCTAGAGGGGGGGGGGGGTGAATAGACTTTCAAACTTTTTCGCACAGCACAACAATTGCTAAGACAGAGATAAACCAAAACTCATAACTAGATTGTTAGAGTATGGTGCACAGCGGAAATAAATAAACATAAAGTGTGTGTGAGATCGTGTGATGATATATCTTCGTGAGAGCAATTATGTAAAGAGCGGTATGTAAAGAAAGCAGTAAAGAACACAAGACAATTATAGTGGTTCGCGAGGTGGTGTAATCCTCCTACTCCACTTGCTCTTTTCTCCAAGAGCCAATTCACTATATCTAACACTCCTTGGTTTCAAGATACAATGAATTTCCGTGATCTAGTGCTTTGATCACAAAGCCCGCACTAATCACGCCCAGTGACACCACACTGCTGCTTCGGGTTTCACGTCGCCGCGCTACTATCCCAGGATTTCACGACTCCGCGTTACTTTCCCCCCGTCTTCCACACTCCGGTAGAAACGTATCCGTGATCTGGTGCTTTGATCACTAAGCCCACACCAATCACGCCCAGTGCCTCCGACACTGCTGCTTCGGATCTCACAGCTCCGTGTGACAATCCAGGATTTCACAGCTCCGTGCTACTTTCCTCCCTTCTCTTGTTTTGCTCCAAAACAAGTGTTCTCTTGCTTCCAACTTCTGAGACTCTGTAGATGATCTTCAATGATGCGCAGGTCTCTTTGATGAAGATAAACACTCTGGAAAGATTTCTCCTGATAGCTCTGAGTGTTTTTCTCTCTTTGAATATATCAAGTAAAGCACTTGATATTTTTGCTCTGCTTTGCTCTGTTTAAGAACTCTCAGAATATTTTTCTCTTGAAGCTCTCTGAGTTCTTTTTTTCTCACACTTGAAGATTTTAGCTCTTTTAAGCTTAATTGCTCTATTCGATCCTTTGATGGATTCGAATTTTCTGCTCTCTTGTTCGTAAGTTCGTGATCTGCTCTACTTCTCTTCACATCAAGTCTTCATATCTTCATCTTTTTATAGCTGGTAATGAGAATCTGTCCGTTGGAAAGAGACGCTCTCATTTTTGAAATCTTGTATCTTTTGTCAGAGATCTTATCTTATCTTCTGCAAAAATGTCAGAAGAAGATAAGCTAGCCGTTGATGGAGTTTCATCTCCATGTAAATGAGCTCCCAAACTTCATCTGATATTCCTCTGTTTTAACGTTGAGTAGAAATATCTGGGTCTCAGTTTTGGTGTAGAATGGCTTCTCTGATCAGCTCTGAAGTGGTCTTTGTATCTCTGGGATTCAAAAATAATCTTTATTTTAATCCCATACTAGTTAGACTAGTATTTTCCTTGTGAGAATATTTTTCACTGTAAGTTCTGCTTCATCTTCTTCATTCTCACGTCTGGGTGTTCTCAGACTTCAAACTGGCTTTGAACTTCCACCCAATTTGAATTTCTCCTTTGTAATTGACACCCAATTTCAATTGGCTTGTAATTGGCTCCCAACATCTCCTGGTGCTCCAATTACTTCTCAATGTTGACTTCGAAATTGGACTTCTCTTTGAATTTTATCTCAATTCAATTGCTCCTCAATGTCTTCTTTTAATTGGTCCCCAATCTGAATTGCATCCCATACTACAACTTGAATTGGCTCCCAATTTCAATTCTACATTGGCTCTCAATGTTGACTTCGAAATTGGACTTTATCTCAATTCAATTGCTCCTCAATGTCTTCTTTTAATTGGTCCCCAATCTGAATTGCATCCCATACTACAACTTGAATTAGCTCCCAACTAGCTCCCAATTCCCTTTTGAATTGGCTCCCAAGTGCAATTGCTTCTCAATTGCCACCCAATTTCCACTTGTAATCGGCGCCCATAGCTTAAACTAGCGCCCAACTCCATCAGATTAATTTAATTTGACTTCTCAAATTTTACCTTGTAAAATTGTTGATGGTGAGTTTTGAACTTAAGCCATTTCAAATAATATATCAAGCATCATCCACTTCGTCCATACAACTTTTGATTAAATCTCCAATCACATTTGATGTACTTCTTTCTTTCCATAGATGCTTGATCTCTAAGTCAACTTCATGCATTCTTCCAATATTAATTTTCTTCACGAAAATTCTTCTGGGATATCTTCTTTGAGTAGTAGCGACGTGAATATTGTATCATTCATCTTCTTCTTCAATTTGTCATTTTCTCCAGACAAATTCTTGATTTTCGGCTTTATATCTTCTTCTTCTATTTTCATCCATTTTCTTCTGTTTTTCTCTTTTGATAATTAAATAATTTCCCGATCATGGTCTAAGACTCTACTAGACCTAGAAATAAAATTGGGGGATCTACAAATACAAATTTGGCATATCAAAACCATTACACTTTATTCCTAACACACGGTAACTTAGTGGCTCAACAGACAAGGTCAAATGTCGGTGCGCACAAGGAATTTGTCTAGTTTGGGCATAATTCCCACACTGTCGCTACCGAGTTTCGAACCTTGGTCTCTTCTCGCAAATACTGCCTACTAAATCAGTGAGATAAACCCGTGCAACAAGTTTTTTTTTTCTTTTTTTTTTCTTTTTTATGTGCGGTAGAGGAACCGGTTGACCCCAAGAAATTAGTAAATTCTCCTTGTCGGGACACTTATGGCCTCCCTCTCTAGGATATCTTCAAGCCCTGCCAGAGGTTGCTCCAAGATCCTCGTCCCCAAATCGTTTAGTTGTCCTAGATTAGCAAGATAATCAGCACACTAGTTCCCTTCCCTAAGGATATGATTGATGTCACAATCCCGGATTTTCCCCAAAAGTGTCTTGCAGTCAATAATTAGAGTATTGGCCTTTGGGCGAGAGGCCCCCTCCCCTCTAATGGTGTGAACCATAGTTCTGAGACCGTCTCCACTTTGATCCTGTTAAACCCTCAACTTCTAGCTAGCAGGAGCCCCTCCCTAAGACCCCAAAGTTTCGCGATGAAGCTATTTGTGATGCCAACCTTGGATATGAACCCCACAATCCACTCTCCATTATGGTCACAGATCACACCTCCTGCACTAGCCATGCATGAGCTCGTTTTTTTTTTTGCCCCATCAGTATTGAGTTTCACAAAGCCTTGCTCCGGAGGCGACCAACTGACCCAAACTTGTCTACCCGACCTGTGGCCTTGCTGCTTAAGAAGGACTTGTTGCGCTTCATCTGTCTCCTTCCTCGCTCGCCTCACCACCACGTGTGCCAGAACCTACATATATGAGAATACCCATTTCTATCGACCATTCGCCCGTGTACCGTTGGTACCCTAACAGTTCTGCTCAATCCAAGTCAACAACGACGAATGGGATCCAACGTTGAAACCTGCAGACGTAGGCCATTGGTTCCAGTTGTCAATCGCCATCTCACAACGCCTGAACAGGTGATCCAGGGTTTCCACTCCTTTCCCACATCTCAGACAACCATCATCCTGAGTCAGTCCACTTCTTTTCCTATCTTCATTGACAAACACCCCATTCTTAGTGATTTTCCAGAAGAATAACAACACTTTTTCAACACAACGAGCACGCCAAACCCATCCATAGTCTATCTCATCCTTTGATTGACATGCAATAAGATTATACGCAGACATAATCGAAAAACATCTCGTACCTGAGTGTGGCCAACTCAACACATCTTTCTAGTCTCATTAGCTCTAATGTGGCTGATTGGTGAAAATAATATTTGTGTGTATTGAATAAGGGAAAACAACGTACCTATATATACAACCAAACTAACAGAAAGATAGGAATTTAAGCTAAAGACTAGGTTCACAAGTTTCAAATCCTAACTGCCTAATACACCCCCCTTTAGCGGAAGGCGGACAGGGTACAACGCCGAGCTTGAAACGGAGGTCATGAAACCGGGAGGCAGAGAGTGGTTTGGTGAAGATGTCTGCAAGCTGGTCATTAGTAGAGACGAAGTTCACTTTGAGATCCCCGGACGTAACCTTGTCTCGAACGAAGTGATAGTCTACTTCCACATGCTTAGTCCGGGCGTGGAAAACGGGATTCGAACAGAGGTAGGTGGCACCGAGGTTGTCACACCAGAGTACTGGGATGGTGAGACAGTCCAAAGCGAGATCCCGAAGTAGTGACTGAATCCAGACGACTTCCACCGACACATCGACTAGTGCTTTGTACTCCGCCTCAGTTGAAGAGCGTGCAACTGTGCGTTGTTTTTTGGAACTCTAAGAAACCAGATTGGGGCCAATAAACACCGCGTACCCTGCTGTAGATTTCCTGTCTAGTGAACGGCCAGCCCAATCGGAGTCTGAAAAAGCGTGAACCACTGGAGATGCTGAGCCAGTGAGACGAAGAGCTAGATGTTGTGTCCCTTTGACATACCTCAAGACGCGTTTAAGCGCAACCCAGTTATCCTGCTTAGGATCGTGCATGATCTGGCATAGCCGATTAACCGCAAATGACAAGTCTGGCCGTGTGACAAGGAGGTACATTAGGGAGCCAACGAGTTGGCGATAAAGAGTAGGATCATCCATAGGTGATGAGTCCACAGAGGGCGTAGACGTAGCCGCTGTAATCGGTGTGGCTAGAGGTTTGCATGAGTCCATCCCGGCTTTGCGAAGCAGCTCTGTCATATAACGGCGTTGGGATAACACCACAACACCAGGAGTGTACAGAGCTTTAACGCCAAGGAAGAACTGCGGTATACCAAGATCACAGATTCTAAAGGTTGAAGAGAGCTGCGTCATTACTGTTTCTACCTATGTGGTATCATTACCAAGCAACAGAATGTCGTCTACATATATTAAGATGTAGATTTGAACCTGGACAGGATCATAAATGAACAGAGACACGTCTGATTTTACGGGCGAACCCCTACACTAACAAGAAAATCATGCAGCCTTCGGAACCAAGCACGGGGTGCCTGCTTAAGGCCATATAACGACCGTAGTAGTTTGCATATGTGGTTGGGGTACCTTGGATTGGTATAGCCGGGTGCCTGTCGCATGTAGATATCCTCCGTGATGTGCCCGTTTAGGAACGCATTATGGACATCAAGTTACTTCATGGTCCAGTTATTCGAAACAGCATAGGCTAGTAATAGCCGAATGGTAGCCGATTTAACAACCAGCTATAAGTTTCTGAATAATCGATGCCTGGTACTTGGTTGAACCCTTGGCAACCAAGCAAGCTTTATATCTATCGATGGAGCCATCTGATTTATGTTTTATACGATATACCCATTTGCTACCTATTACATTCATAGAAGCATCAAAGGGAACTAAAGTCCACGTCTGGTTCTGCAGAAGGGTATTGAACTCCGCATCCATAGCGGTACGCCAATGCGGGCTCTTAACTGTTTGGGAATGACATGTGGGTTCATCGTCATCAACCGAGGCAATCATGGCTCGGGGAGGGCGCCTTTGTTGGTTTGTCGTTGTGCGCAGCTGCATGTTATGTTTTCTTGTCGGTGAGCGTTTCCTCCTAGTCCGAGTTGTTGCTGTCGAGGAAGTGGACGGCTGATAAGACGAGGATGTGGCATCACCTGATGATGTCGCTTGTAGTGGTGGATCAGCGCTTCCAGAAGGAGGCAAATTAAGCGGTAGTGACGGAGCCGGGAGACCACTGCCACCGGCAGCCGACTGGAGTGTACTGCCACCGGTGTCCGATTGCAAAACACAGGCACATGCCCACGGGAAAGAGGAAACATTCCCAGTGGTCCGCCGGGAGTATTCTGCTGCCAACTTATAAGGAAACACATCCTCGTTAAATCTGACGTGACGAGCAATATAAATTCGCCCTGAATCCCTGTCAAGACACCTGTAACCACTAAAAGAGTCGAGGTAACCCAAAAACACACATGACACAGAACGAAACTCCATTTTATGTTGGTTATAGGGGCGCAGACAGGGAAAACATTCACAACCAAAGACTCGGAGAAAATTGTAGTTTGGTAACCTTTGGAAAAGACGGGAATAGGGGCTATGATTTTGTAACACGGACGTTGGCATACGATTTATTAAATAGACGGCCGACTCAAACGCAAACGACCAGTATTTATGGGGAACCTGACTGTGGGCTAACAAAGCCAATCCTGTCTCCACGACATGACGATGCCTGCGCTCAACCAGGCCATTTTGTTCATGCGTGTGAGGACACGACTGTCTATGTAAAATCCCTACGGTCGTGAACACCGAAAGTAACTTGCGGTATTCACCCCCCAGGTCTGACTGGATGCTTTTAATGGGACAGGAGAAGTATTTTTCAACTAGGGAACAAAAGTGAGAAAAAATAGGATAAATGTCGATTTTATTTTTCATTGGATAAACCAAATGTATCTTGAAAAATCATCGACAAATAGGACAAAGTATTTAAAACCGTCAATTGATGTGACTGATGAAGGTCCTCAAATGTCGGTATAAATTAATTCCAAGACAGATTTAGTTGTATGTTTAGTTTGGGATAAGGGAAAGCGTGTGGACTTTGCCATTTGACACATGGTACAAGCATTATTCATAGAGTTCAACGGCCTACTGACTGAACATCCAGATAAAATCTGACGCATGACCCGAATATGTGGATGGCCCAGGCGGTTATGCCAGATTTGAGGTGACGTTTTCGCTGATATTATAGCCACCGGAGATGACGTTCTTAGCGAATACATCCCTCCAATGTTGGGACCTCTAAGGAGCGTTTGACGGATGACCTGGTCCTTCACAAGAAAACAAGTTGGGTGAAATTCAAAATAAACGTGATTATCTTTTGTGAATTTTTGAACTGACAACAATGACGCACACAACTTTGGGACATGCAATATATGATTTAGAGACAGTGACCGTAACAGGGTTGGGAATAGATACTGAACCTGTATTGAGGATAGACAGACCTGTACCGTCGCCAACCTTTAGGTGTTCTGTGCCTGTGTATGGTTCTGTGTCATTCATAACTTCCTGATTTGGAGTAGCATGGGCTTTTGCTCCTGTTTCTGGTAACCAGACGTTAGTGAAGGGATCAGAGTTAAGATCATCCTGATGATAGGCCATATTTTCACGCGAGGCATGAAGACGAACTGCGGGTGGAGGAGGATTACCGTCGGTGCCGTCTGAATAACGCATATAACATGTCAACGCTGTATGCCCGGGGATATCGCAAATCTGGTAGCGTATACCACCACAACCACGCTACCCCCTCCCCCGCTGTCCACGATGACTCCGTCCGCGACCATGGGCGACCGGTGGTTGCTGAGTGAAGAACACCGCCAGCGATGCAACTGCGGTGGACTGGGATTCTTCTGGAAAAAGGTACTGGTGAGTGGCCAGGAGGTCAGCAACCTCCGGTAATGTCAAGGGATTGCTGTTCGCGGTCAAGGAGGCAACCAGTCCACGATATTCCGGTCGGAGCCCCCTGAAGACATGAAGATTCTGTTCATCAAGGGAGACCGACCGGCCAGCTTGCATGAGTTGTTCGATGAGGACCCGTGCTCTACCTAGATAGTCGGACGGGGAGGAATCACCTTGGCGCAGATTCTGGAGTTGTGTGAGGAGGCTTAGCGACCGTGCTCTCGATGAAGAACCCAGCGCAGTCTTGACGGCAATCCACAGCAATCGAGACGTTGAATGGCCAATGGCTAAGTTAAGGACCTCTTCTGCAAGAGATGAGAATAACATGCTCAAAATGGATTGATCTTATTGAATCCATTGAGCATGTGCAGGGTTGGTGACCGGAGGGGCATCGGAGGACGACACATCCATGATCTCCGGCGGACAAGAAACCGTATAGGTTCTGACCGCGTAAGAACGGCACAAGCTGCGCTCTCCAGAATAGGAAGTTCGAGGCGGTCAGCTTAATGGAGACGTAGTGATGAGCTTGGTTCAACATATTGGAAGAAGGGGTGGTTCGTGGTGCATTTTCCGGTGAAAAGGTGGTGGCAAGAGCCTCTTCGGTGGGAGTATCGGATGCATGTGAAGGGCTTTCATTAGAGGCCATGGGATCAACAGAGCTTATCTGATACCAGATTTAGGGGTGAGCAAAATATCGGTTAACCGCCCGATAACCGAACCGACCGAAAAAAACAGTTTTCGGTCGGTTTCGGTTATTGATCTTTTAAAAAATCGGTTTTTCGAATTTTCGGTTATTTTGCGGTTATAGCCTTTCGGTTATCGGTCCGACCGATAACCGATTATATATATATATATATATATATATATATATATATATATATATATATATATATATATATATATATATATATATATATATATATATATATATATATATAAAGATAAAGTACAATCATTTATCATTAAGTGTTAAGTTTTATATTGATTTTGCCCAAACATTCTGCCAAGAATTCTTTTTTGTGCTGGGACGAACAAGGTAAACAAAAGCACGCTGCATAAATCATGTGTAAGTATACAAAAAATGAGCAAAATTAATTTAATCTAACAAGACGCCACTGTTGCCTTGAGGTCTGCAGACCTTTTTGCAGATGCAGCGGTAGTGAGAGCCGTTCTTGTTAATTAGTCTTACCTTGGTCCTTGTAGACGTAGGCCATGCGCTTTCCCAGGTTCCATGCCACTTCCTCCTGGGTACGGTGTTCACTCCATCGATCTGAATCAGTGAGGTGTTGGGAATGGTCGGTTTTTCGGTTACCGACCGAAACTGATTGTCGGTTTTTTGGTCGGTAATAGTACTATTTCGGTTGGTTTCGGTCGGTCATGACGGTCTAAAATTACGATCGGTTTTTCGGTTTTTTGGTCGGTTATGTAACTGACCGACCGTTTGCTCACCCCTAACCAGATTGGTGAAAATAATATTTGTGTGTATTGAATAAGGGTAAACAACGTACCTATATATACAACCAGACTAACACAAAGATAGGAATTTAAGCTAAAGACTAGGTTCACAAGCCCCAAATCCTAACTGCCTAATATGGCTTACCATGTTGGCTGGAAGGACCCGGTCTAGTGTGTCTGTATTCTAGGCTTTATTACCTGTTATGAAAAGGTTAACCTGAACATTCTCCAGGTTAGGGGGGATATCCACATTCGACAACTCAATCAGTGGTTTGTCCTCGACCCACCATTCCCTCCAAAATTCAATGGAGTTCTCATCACCTACCTTCCACTTCGTGCCCCGTTCCAAGATATCTCTACCCTTGAGAATGCCCTTCTAGCACCAGGAAGTATCTCATTTATTAGAGATGGAGAAAAACTCAATTGTTTTCACATATTTTTTTTTCCGAAGAGCCTTCACCCACAACTTATCTGGGCAAGAGGTCACTTGCCAAACCAATTTGATCAAGAAGGCAAGATTGAAGTCGTTGGCCCGTCGGATGCAAGCCCCCCCCCCCCCCCCCCCCCGCCCAATAACACGGGGCTTACACACTTTGGACCAACTCATTGTATGTATTTTCCTGGTGTCTTCTTCTGAGTGACTCCAACGGAAATTCCAACAAATCTTGTCAATGTGGTTACAAGATTGATTGGGAGGGCCAATGCTTGTATCATATACGTTGGGGTTATAGCTAGGGAGGCCTAAACCATGACCCTTCTCTCAACCATACTCAAGGTGCTAGCCTTCCAATTAGCCAAATTCCTCCCCATCTTGTCGATCACTGAGATAGACATGTCCTTGAATACCCTTTTATGAAGGATGGGTATGCCGAGATAAAATCTCAACTGAATAGTGGAGGGAATATTTTTACTACTTGAAAGAATGAAATGTGGTTTTACACTTCATTCATATTTAATACACTATGCTTCGTACCCACCCTTGATGATTTAGATTTTTAGATAGTTTTTTTTTTTTATGCATCATAAGGCCCTAAAAAATGTCTAAAATAACATTCGTGTAAAAGGTGGAATCCCTCATTTCGAGGCCCCCACATCTCTAGGCAACATAATTGTGGATAGGTAAATCATAGGCTGAAAATTATTTTGGTTATTACCCCATGAAAAGTTGATGATTTTTCGAACCTGGATTATAAGAATTAGAATACGGGGGTCATTTCTGGGCCTTTGATTAAAGCTATTCATTGCATTGGCTCATTCAAAATTATTATCATCATCTCCAATCATATATGTATTATTTTGCTTCATAGCCATCATAGAACACAAGTTATTCATTTTTTCATCAAATAACGCAGACATTTGAATCTTCAAATCAGCAATTGAATTAACTTCATACATACCTGGTGTCCGTCCCCTTACACTCTTTTGTTGGGAGTTTGCTCCTAGCATTTCATACAATGCTAAGGTCTCCTCCACAGTGTTTTCTCCCATGGCACCTCCAACCGCATTATCAACAATTGATTGGCTAGTTTGGGTCAAACCATCATAAAAAGTTTGATTTTGCAGCTCCAATGGGTAGTCATGGTGAGGGCATTGAATGAGCAACATTTTGGTCCTTTCCCATGCCTCATGGAACGGTTCACCTTCAGCTTGCGAGAAAGTTGCAATTTTCCTTCTTAATTCAGAAGTTTTAGCATGGGAATAGAACTTATTGTAAACCTCCGGCCATGTCCGAAGGGATCCAGGTGTGAGAGACATGAACCATTATTTTGTCGCATCTTTCAAAGTGTACGGGAAACACCTCTTCCTTAGTTCATCCTCCGATAGGTCATTCAACGGAAAGTTTTGGGCTACCCCGTAGAAATCTCGGATGAAGGTAAGGGCATCCTCGGTTGCTGAACCGTGAAAAGATGGCAACTGATTGTAATGGATCGTCTTCAGCTCATAATTCCTGGCTGCATTGGGAAACACTAAACAAGAAGGTGAAGTTCCTACTTGGGGCCTACCAAAGTCTTTCATTAGCCTAGGAACGGGCCTAGGGTTAGGGTTGGGGTTGGGGTTGGGTGGAGGAAGTGCAACCATGGTTGTGGGTGTTTCTTGTGGTTATAGTTGTGGTTCAAGAATTGAGTTTTCAGGAATTCGTTTCTTTTTTCTATCCATGCGATCGTCTAAAGGCAACAATTCAGGATTTAAAGAACGACGACAATGCATAAAATAAATAAATGAATGAATGAACAAAATAAAATAGCAAAAATAATTAAATAAATTAATTAATTAACTAAATAAAATAAGCAAGCAATAAAGACACAAGATAAGATAGGTACAACAGTCAAAAGCAAATTGGAAATAGCTAAACAAATGTTATGCAATTATTTGGAAGTAATATTGAGCAAAAGAAAATAAACAAAATAAACGAATTGCACAATAAAGAAGACGAGGAAGAACAGAAAATAAATTGCAAAATAAACAAGTTCCCGGCAACGGCGCAAAAAATTGATGGGCAATTTTAATTATATGTCTTTGCTATTGCACACTATCACTAAAACTGATTCGTGCACTTGCGATGACATATAATTAAAATTGCCCATCATGTGTCTGTATTCTAGGCTTTATTACCTATTATGAAATAGTTAACCTGAACATTCTCCAGGTCAGGGGGATATCCACATTCGACAACTCAATCAGTGGTTTATCCTCGACCCACCAGTCTCTGCAAAAGTCAATGGAGTTCTCATCGCCTACCTTTAGACCTGACAATTCGTGTATACGGGTCCGTTAACGGGTTGACACGATAACGACACGAACACGATAAGGCTAAACACTGACACGACACGTTATGGTTAGCAGGTTCAAAGTTTTAACACGAACACGAACACGATTTGTTAACGGGTTGACACGATAAACACATTTTAAGTCGTGTCGACACGAAACCCGTTTAAACTCGCTATTTCTATTAATATATTTAAAAAATTAAAATTTAAAGTTAAGTTATATAAACAAACAAAAAAACCTACAATTCAATCCATTAAAGAAACTAAAAAATATTCAATTCATAACATTCATACAATGATAAAATAACATCCAAAAAAACATAATTAAAGGAGTAAATACTAGTTTTTAGAATAAAATTGAACACAAAAAAAATTCAAATTTCAAATTGTTAAGCATCAACAATTGGTGTAGGATCTTGGCCTAATGTAGTAAACTCATCCTTAGTCATGTTCATAATATCTTTTGTAATATCATTCATGACAATGATTCTTACCTAAATGACAATGGTTCTTAGCGGGTTATAAACATGTTTGTATAAACGGGTTCGCGTTAATGGGTTAACACGATAATATTAACGGATTAAACGGGTTCTTAATAGGTTTAACGGGTTGACCCGTTGAGACACGAAACATAACGGGTTCTTAATGTGTCAACCTGTTAACGACCCGGGACACGTTAAGGCTAAATACTAATCTATCATTTTCGTGTCCGGTTTCGTGTCGTGTTAACAGGTCGTGTCCATAATTGCCAGATCTACCTACATTCCACTTCGTGCCCCGTTCCAAGATATCTCTACCCTTGAGAATGCCCTTATAGCACCATGAAGTATCTCCATTATTAGACATGGAGAAAAACTCAATTGCTTTCACATATTTTTTCCGAAGAGTCTTCACCCACAACTTATTTGGGCAAAAGGTCACTTGCCAAACCAATTTGGTCAAGAAGGCAAGAGTGAAGTCTCTGGCCCGTCAGATGCCCCCATAACACGGGGCTTACACACTTCAGACCAACTCATTGTATATATTTTCCTGGTGTCTTCTGAGTGACTCCAAAGGAAATTCCAACAAATCTTGTCAATGTGGTTACAAGATTGATTGGGAGGGCCAATGCTTGTATCATGTACGTTGGGGTTATAGCTAGGGAGGCCTGAACCATGACTCTCCTCTCAACCATACTCAAGGTGCTAGCCTTCCAATTAGCCAAATTCCTCCCTATATTGTCGATCCCTGAGATAAACATGTCCTTGAATACCCTTTTATGAAGGATGGGTATGCCGAGATAAGATCCCAACTGAGCACTGATGGGAATACTTTTACTACTTGAAAGCATGAAATGTGATTTTACACTTCATTCATATTTAATACACTATGCTTCGTACCCACCCTTGATGATTTAGATTTTTAGATAGTTTTTTTTAGACGCATCATAAGTCCCTAAAAGAGGTCTAAAATAACATTCGTGTAAAAGGTGAAATCCCTCATTTCGAGGCCCCCACATCTCTGGGCAACATAATTGTGCATGGGTAAATCATAGTGACTCAGCTGCCTATTAGGTTGAATGACCAATGTCTTGTGCTCACAATTTGCCACCCAAGAATCAACTAAACTACCTGTGTGTGCTCACAATTTGTCACCCAAAAATCGTCACATGTGAATTCTTTGTTATCTCACATTGGTGATGATAAACTTAGGGGGCGTTTGGTTCACTGAATCTTGGATTACCCCAGGTAATAGGATTACTTCTAGAATGTATTGTAAGATTTTGGGAATGTAAGATTACCTTGTGTGTTTGGTTTGGATGGTGTAATATAATATTACCTTGTTTGGTTCAGGGTTATATTTTAGGTTATATGGATCAATTTACAATAATGCCCTCAATAATATATATATATATATATATATATATATATATATATATATATATATATATATATATATATATATATATATATATATATATATATATATATATATATTATGTGTGTGTATTTATTTATATCTATGAATGTATATCCAAGCTTAAATATTAAAAAAAAAAACTACATATATAAATATACACATGTATATTTGATTATATAAACATATATTAATTTCATTATTATTATTATTATTATTATTATTATTATTATTATTATTATTATTATTATTATTATTATTATTATTATTATTATTATATAAGGATTAGTTAACAAGGGCAAAATTGGAATAATTCAAGGTAATCTAAGATTACCTAAAAAAAATGGGGGTAATCACATTACCTTGAAACATTACCGCCACATCAGCTTTCAGGTAATATAACATTACCTGGTAATCTCATGACTTGAACCAAACAAGGTAATATAACATTACCAAACTCAGATTAACTAGGTAATCTAAGATGACCTGAACCAAACGCCCCTTTATAATCAAGGACAGTTGTCAAATCTTGTCTTAAATTATCTTTCCCTTAAAATCAGAACAACGGTCACATAATCAAGTTCAATCTCCACATTTAAAATACCACTTCCCTTGTCTAAGACCTCTCCTAATTCCCCTAAAACTCTGTCAATAAGTTTGACAGTGAATTAATACTTGTTTGCCAAGAAGATAATTTGCCCTTGCTTTAAATTATTACTTGTTCCCATGTTTTTAATTAATCACTTCAAATAAAAAGAATATGTTTTTACAAATAGTTAATTGTGAGGGTTGATACCTTTAAACATTAAAAGAAATTTAAAAAGCTACTCCGTATTAATTAGAATATGTATGCCGGCTTGCATAATTTATATAGTACCCTGTATAATGTGTACAAAAACGGAGTAATATTCATTGAAAACATCCAAAAAGCACACACCATTTCTTTAAAAATATTTGCTACAAAATCGTCAATTTGTCACCATCATTTTAATCCCTAAATACACAACTTCAATAATTTAATGCCAATGAAAACTTTGAGTTTACGTAACAATGAATTAGCAAGTAAATTTGAAATTTAAATCAATTTCAGGCAATAATAATAATAATAATAACAATAATAATAATAATAATTCAAAATTACTTGTTATCAGTCATTACAGAGTGGTGAACGATCTGACCAGGCTGGACCCAGAGAGCAACATTTATATGTAGCCTGTAGGCATTGTGCACTCCCCCACTCCCCACTCACGTGCTTGCCCCCCTTCTAATTAATCAATTCAATAAACTTTTTTTTTTTTAAGTCAAAAGAACAAAAAATTTGCAATGGAAAAAACTAAATCTTTATAACTTTGATTTATAGCGAAATTCACAACTTCTTTTTATTTTATTTTTTTGACGAGGAAATTCACAACTTCTAGGCACTTGAGAGAAGTTATCATGGGCTAAAGAAGTAAACTAATTCATGTTTACTATATTCAAAGACTAGACAATTTTAATAGAAAATCAAATTTGTGGTTATTAATCTAATTTGGACCAACTAATTATTTGGTCATTAAAAAAGAAAAAAACTCTATTCGTCTCATTTTATGTCTTTGATTTGATTAATGAGATTTGACTAAAGTTATTTTTAATTCAATTTATCATAATATTAAGTTTAATATTAATATACAAAATTCATATATTTAGAAACTATATTAAAATATTATTAAATATAAATAAAAAAAATTAAGTAAAAAATAAAGGGTTGGTAGTAAACAAAATATGTGAAATGAGACAAAAGAAGAGTATATATCATTGACATGAAAGAATTTGAATTTTACAAGAATCACCACTTAGTTTGACGCTGAGTTTTGAAAACACGAATTTTGAAGTTAAAAATGGAGGCGAGATGATGGAATGATGGTAGTTGGTTCACGAAGATTGTCAGGTAATATTAAAAAAAAAAAAAAGGAAGGGAATGAAAACAGAGATAAAAGCATTCAAACAAATGAGAAAAGAACACGCAGATGAAGAAATACATACATACATTATACATACATACGCCCATGATATATAGTGGGAGAAAAGGAGAGTGAGTGATGTTTGTCTTGTGGGGTTAGTCTTGTGTTCCACCATTATTAATTATACTCTCGTGGATTTCAGCGTTGTTTTTCAAACTTCCTCTTCATACCCGCGCTCTAAACCCAGCATCCGTTGATTATTTTAACCCCACCCCCCATCTCCTCTTTCTCAAGTTTCCCCTCCCCGTTTCTCTAGATTTACGTATTTCTTGATTCTTGTGTAATCCTGATCAGGTTGGTTTATAAACCCAAAGGAGAATCCGACTTGGGGTCCGAATCCGAGGCCGAGGTTTAATGGGTATTTGGGTAATGGCTGTTCTGTTTGGGAAGAAAGATGTACAGTGAGTGATTGTAAAGTGGAGAAAAAGGAGTGAAATAGTTACCCCCCATTCTTTTCCTATTTTCCCTTTGTTTCTTTTTATATATTCTTCACCCAAAAGGATATCTTTTACTATAGTATGATAGAATCAGTATTGGTGGTAAAGAATGCAGAATATGAAGAAGAAAGTCAGTAATGGAAATGGGAATAGCAATGAAGCTTCAAAGCCTAAAGAGAGACATATTGTTTCTTGGTCTCAAGAGGTCTGATATCACTGCTTTTAATTTTTGAATTTTGGAGTTACTGTCTGTTGTTTTGCTGGGATTTTTTATTTTTTATTTTTTGAATTCTTTATCTTGATTCTTGTTTTCTGATGGTTTGGTTTGAGTTGCAGGAGGATGATATACTGAGAGAACAGATTAGACTCCATGGAACAGAGAAGTGAGTCTCTAGCTGTTTGATTGTAACAGTATTCTTTTTGTTTTGATAAGAAGTTGCTTCAGTGGGTGATGGATGAAAGTGAAACTGTAATACATGATTGGTTGATTGTTGTTTTCATACATTTATGCAGTTGGACAATCATTGCATCAAAATTTAAAGATAAAACAACCAGGCAATGCAGAAGGAGGTCAGTTTTTAGCTATTTTCTTTGTTTTCCCTGCTTTTTGTGGATATTAATGGATTTTGATTTTGAGGTCTCTGTATACTTGTCTTTTTTCAGTTGAGTGTAGTCTCATTTGCTTTTAGTTGCTTGTGCAGATGGTTCACTTATTTGAACTCCGATTTCAAAAAGGGGGGATGGTCACCTGAAGAAGACGTGCTCTTGTGTGAGGTAAAATTGGTCCTTTTCAACTCTAATTGCTCTCTCTCCATGCCTCTAAATCTTGGTTTTGAAGGTCAAGTAGTTTCTGTTTTCAACCTGATAGTAGGGGGCATATGATTGATGGGTCTGTTATATATGTGATGACATTTTACCTAAATTAGTCTAGAAGAATTCTCCGAGTGATATTAGTTTAATTTCATAATCTGATATAAATAAGACTGTGTGCAGGCTCAGAGGATTTTTGGCAACAGATGGACCGAGATTGCCAAGGTGGTCTCAGGCAGGTAAGTGGAACATTGCTTCGTTTACTCTATATATATTAGCTTATATGATATGATGTTTTAATGCCTTTCTTATATGTTCATCCAGAACCGATAATGCTGTGAAGAATCGATTCACTACCTTGTGCAAAAAGAGAGCAAAGAACGAGGCCTTAGCTAAAGAAAATAACAATTCATTTATTAATCTAAACAACAAAAGGGTTATCTTTCCAGGAGCTGGATCTCCGTTTAAGAAGCTGAGGTAATATACGCAGATGCTTCAACTACATTTTATAAGACCACAGTTTAGTAAATAACATGTACTATTGTGTATAGGAGGAGCCACATATCGGATCTCCCAGAAAATTGCAATAGTGGAGAAAAATCACTTGTGACTTGTAATGCAGTAAATCAGCTGCAAAGATCTCCATTTTCAGTACTCCCAAATGTTGGGAGCAGTTTACCGACCAATCAAAATGTCAGCATTAAGGATTCACCTACCAATGGTAAATATTTCATTGAAGCTGTTCAAAACTTTTATAAGTTAAATTCGTGCAAGAAATCATATGAAACTATTTTGATTTTTTTAAGTATCTTTTAATTTATTCCATGATTTAAGACAATTAACTAAATCTTGTATTCTTATTGAAGGAACTTTTCTTAAGAAGGATGATCCAAAGATACTTGCACTGATGCAACAAGCAGAACTGCTGAGCTCCTTGGCGCTCAAAGTGAATTCAGAGAACTCACACCAGAGTCTTGAAAATGCTTGGAAGGTAAGGAAGAATATTATATTGTTCCATTTCCAGGTTAAAATTGTATTTTTGATGTCAAGAAAAAAGCTTAGAGTGAAATCAAGTTATCAATTCTTTCAATGTGTAACTCTGCTATGTCCTAACACAACAAGAATGGTTGTTCAGGTACTTCAAGATTTTCTCAATCAAAAAGAGGATGATGTGCTCAAGGGCAGAATTTCTGAGATGGATTTTAAGGGCTTAGCAGAGGATTTGAAAAACATTAATGTACCTAGTCAATCTTGGAGGTATTGTGACAGGCATGCTATAGTTTCCTTAGCCATGATTATCCAAGAATGAAGTGCCTAATTTATGGTTTTTCAGGCAACCTGCTTTATCTGAAGATTCTGCAGGCAGCTCTGAGTATAGTTCTGAATCAACTTTGTTATCCCATGCTCCTGGTGATAAGAAAGAACAATGTGAAGCTGAGGTATCTGCCTTGCATCAGGATATTGAATCTGGGTTACAATCGACTGAGATAGGGGATCGAACCACTATAAATGCATTTTCAGGTGGAACTCCTGCCAATGCAACTTGTACTGAAGGTAGAAAAGATTTATACTTTATTGGGAGGGATTTTGTGATGCAAACCTGGTTGGCCCGATCTTCTCTTCACACTCTAATTTAAAGAATATTTTTAAATAATTTATTAGGCTAGGTTTAACTTGGGTTGGGAAAAGGGTTAATTTTTGGCTTTTCCCAACCAAGTTAAACCTCCAGATTCGATTTCACCTAGCCTAATAAGTTATTTTAAAATATTCTTTAAATTAGAGTGTGAAGAGAAGAGCGGGCCAACCAGGTTTGCATCATTTTGACTTGCTTTAAATCTTCAAATGTATATTGATGAATTCTCTCCAAGCGTATGAAATGTGCATCTGTTTTTCAGCAGATATCTTACCAACTTGTGACAAAGTCGGTGCCAATGAGGAAGCAGCAGCTGAAGAATGCAGCTCCCCTCTGCATGTAACTCCATTGTTCAGGACACTAGCAGCAGCCATTCCCAGCCCAAAATTTTCAGAAAGTGTAAGTAATCTAGATTTTTATGATCAATATTACGGTGAATTAGGTACTAATAAAACCAATAACTCAGCAGCCAATTATTAGCTTATTATAGCTGCATATCTGCCAGAACTTGGATCACATCAATAAACTTCCACGCCTTCCTCATATCAAATTATATGTAGCTTTTGTTAGAAAGGCACCTTTATTTGAATTTCCATCATTGTGTCAAAAGAGCGTTCTCATAATAACTGAAATGTCACATGGTATAATGAACAGATACCACAATGATGTCTACTGTCTAGGCAATCAAACACAACTATTGTGGCTAAAATGAGAATTCTAGGATTATTATAGGTTAAAACAAGAGCATAGAAAAGAAGCAAACGCATAAAGGAGATGTTAAGGTAGCTCTAAATAAAATGGAATGAATTATTTTAACATTTACGATGAAGACATGAAATAATTAGTTTTTCCTGAGAAAAATTGATGACATAGTTATTAGTTGAAAGAGTGGAGTGGAGGAAGAAAAACAAGAGACTACAAAGTTATGTTGAAATAAACATTAAATTGGTTAAATTGGATAAAGATGATATATGCATTCAACCTTATGCTAATCTGAATAGATTTGAGTTGAGTTACAGTGACCAGGGATTAAGACAAATTATAACAGCAATCGGGAATTCTTGTTTGCTATTCAAAGGAGTGCTACATTTTCAAAAGACGATGTTTGAAAATCTAGCATTATCTTCCTGAACAATATCAACTGGAGAAGTTGAAGCTTTGCATCATCAACCAACACTTTTCACCATAAAATTCAATTAGAAATATAATGTTTTTTTTTTACATTGCAACCTTGAAAAGATGTTTATCGTAACCTTTTGAGAATTGAACCTTTAGAGTTTCAAGAAACTTGGTTACTGTATTGCTTCCAAAAAGTTAAAAACTTTGAAATATTTTTCCTCGTATATACTTTTGTTTATTCTTATCGATCTGATCTAAAGTAAGATGCAGGAGTGACACATTGATTTGTTTGATTGTTCAGGAGAGACAATTCCTACTAAAAACACTTGGAATGGATTGTACATCCCCAAAATCAAGCATCAATAATACTTCCCATCCTCCATCTTGCAAGAGGGTCCTCCTCCATAGTCTATGACAGACCGACCATTTACACAGATTCTGCGGCACTCAGAATCAGCAGGGAGTTTTTGACGCGTAGATTTCCTTTGAGCTATTTTCTCTGGCTTGCAGTCATTAGTACGACCCGAGTTTTTTCATAGAGGCCTGTGAAGATCTGGTCTGCATTCTAGAATGCTACGGGGCATCCTAGTCTTGTTTTTGGAAGATCTGACAAGATGATCTGCATCCTTTCTGGACTTACTACTACTACTACCCTAATACAAGTGTAGTGTGCTTTTCTGTGTTGTGCCTCATTCTTTGGTGTGTTGATTGGGACTCGGATTAGGGCATTCGATGTTCCCACAAGTTTTCTTGGCATTAGAATGCCAATTGTACAGATCATACAGTGTAATTAAAAACTGGCACCTTGCTGATATAACAGAACCCCAAAAAAAAAAGAGGAAAGAAAGAAGGAAATCTAATACATTTAGAGAGAGACAAAACTGGCACAGAAGGATCAACCAGATGAATTGACCTCTGTGTTTTGTGTTAGAAAATAAGTATTTTTAGTTTTTGGTGGTGTACTAGTGTTTGATTCTTTTTTTTTTTTTTTTTTCCTGATTTATATGTAACATGTAACTCATACTCATTGGGGTGGTGAATATATAATATTGTTTTTGTGTGCAGACATTTCTTCTTTCTTCTTTCTACTCCATTAATGTTCTGAGACTGCAAAACTTGAGAATCAAAAAAAAAATTGGAATGGAAGAGAATGCATGCACAGAACAGTAAAGAATGAGAGAGGTTAGGAGAGAATTGCTTACCAAGAAAATAGTGATGCCTTTTGTGTAGCTATGACATGAGAAGCTTCTTCAGCTCTGTGTTGTCTCTCCTTTTTTCTGAATATGTATTATGTAATGTGGGGAAGGGGAGGGTTGAGGCCTCTCACAAATCTGTTATTCATCTGCCTTTTGACCAGAGGGTTTGTGCTTTTTGTGAATTGTGATGATGACATGCCAGAAAGCTAGTGCTATAACAGGAGGGAAACCTGTGCAAATTAAAGCAATCACTGCTTCAAACCTCTGCATAAAATGTTCTCTCATACATTTTACACCACCAATCACAAACAATGTTGATATGATATATTTTATAAAAAATTAAATTCATGTTGATATGATGGATTTAAGAGCTGCATTATGCTTACTTCCTTGGGCTGACTGCTACAAGTCTTTATTCACATAATTCTTTGGTTATCTAGTTGTTTTACTCTACTTAAAATCAATACCCCTCTATAGTAAGCCACAATGCCATGTTTCGAATCGAGCAGGGGCTGAACTCGACTAACGTCCAACAAAAACACTTATAATTTTTTATAAGGTAGTATTTGTTTCATACTTTCTCATTTTAAAAGATTAATTACATACATCATAATGGCCAATTTCAATTGAATCAATCTTTGGGACAAAAGTGATAATATAATATATGAAGCCTATTCTATGGGACAAAAGTTAAATATCTCATGATTTAAAGACAATTTTGACTTACCAAAAAGGATGAGTTAATTACCGATTTGGTCCCTCGACTATGAGAATTTCACCAATTTGGTCTTTAATTTTCAAAATTCTTCAATTTAGCTCCGATTGTTCTTTTTACCCGAAATGATCCTTAGTGTAATTTGTCGATCAAACTAAAAGGGTAAAATGGGGAGTCCACGGCTATTGTCCTCTCTCTCTCCCCCCTCCCGGTCCTCTACCTCCACCCGGAAGATTTAGCACTGTTCATTAGAGACCTCTTCACTCGCCTCTAGATCGGCAAGCAGGCAGCGGTTTCCAACTCTCTCTCAGCCGGCAGCGTCTCACTCCAACGATCCACCTCCACCTCTGCTATGACTCTGCCACCCTCATCTCTCTTCTCCGTCAACACCGTTGGCGGCCAATTTCCTCGATTTCGACGACATTCAAGCAGCAGGTGACCAAATCGCCTACAATCGCTACAGAATTTAGGAATGTGTTCATACTCAATCCTCTGCCAAATCCACGCACTTCTCCTTCCTGATTCACGACCTCAATCCAAATCTTTTCATCCTGATCCTGAAGCAAATCCAACTCCACCTTCACTCGAGCCGTACTTGGCCTTGTTCGACGAACCGTGGATCAAAAAGATGATAAGGCAATTTTGGCAACTTAAGCCATATGGCTGCGAACGGTAAATCTCTCTTCGAACTCTAATCCGGCGACCAACGAGCGAACTTGGCCCATTTTCCTTCGATTTCTACTCTGCCTTTCGCCAAAATTCATGTACAATCGATTTCTTCAGTAAATTTGATGAGCACATTCCTTGATTCTAACGATCCGATGTGCGCCTTGCCAGAAATAGGTAGGATTTTTTAAAATTGAGCCCTAATTGCATCGAGAAGGCATTTTCATATCCACTCTTTGATCCACGAATCCCTGCTACAGTCTGTCGCCACCTCGCTCACCACCTTGTGCAGATAGGGGTGAGTGACGTCTTCGCCGTCCCTGGTGACTTCAACCTCACACTAAGATGCTTAAAGATCGGATGGTAAGAAATGGGGATGCAAAAGGGTTTCAGTTCCGTTGACTACTCCCTGCTTCGTGGACCAAAGAGTGGAGATGAAAATGAACGAGAAAGGAAATAAAGTGAAATTACAAATCTGTCCTCAATTTATTTGCTTTAAAAACGCTGGTTTGACTATAGGATCAATTCGGGTAAAAAATGCATAATCGGGAACTAAATTGAAAAAATTTTGAAAGTCGAAAACCAAATTCGTGAAATCCAAATAGTCGAAAAACCAAAACGGTAATTAACTCAAAAAAGGATTATAGTTGGTCCACATATTTCCTTTTGCCCTTATTTTAACTTTGAATTCATTTTTTTTTAATTATAAAAGTTATTATTCTAAAGAATGTTTAAACAGATACTACAATGTAATAGAGTTGATAGCATTTAAAAAAAAATAAAAAATCATTACTCTATAGTGTCTTAATATTTAATTTTTTTTCTCATTTTTGTTTCTCTTTTTTCCCGTTTCCCTGTTGATAGATTTCTACACAAATACACATACACAATAGCTAAAAAAAAGACATAAATTCTAAAACCCAATTACTGTGATTCTTTATCTTGCGACTCGCGACTGGTTGATGACCGCACTTGCCTCCAGATCGTAGAGAAGACTCTCCGAACTGTCTCTACACAGAGGTATTGATTCTTATACTTAAGTTTTTGTTTTTGATTTTTTTCTTTGTTAATTGGATATCAGAGTGTCTCAGTTTCTGGACTCAATTTTACCTTTCGCTATTCAATGCTTCATTCATGTCGGCTTAAATTGTTAGGGTTTTATTGAGGAGCAGAGAGAGTTCTGGAGATTTTGAGTGCATTGCCATGTCATATCGAAAGCATTTCATAATCCATTTGAGGTTTAGGTGACTTTTTAGAAGATGACCAGTCCTAGAGCTGGAGCTATTTATTTATTTATTTTTAAAAAAATAGATATCTAACAGAGTGATAAACTATAACTCACTGTATGTTTATGCTTTCTTCTGTTTCAATTTCATACTAGTTCTTTTCGAATTGGGCTATTGCTGGTGTGAAAGATGTTGGCATATATCATACAGTAGTAAATTTACAACTAATTATCTTGATTGATTGAATTTTTCCTGTACTAATGGCCACAGTAATCCCCAATCTTCTTTATCCATCTTTACTCATTACAAGTTCCCAACATTTGAGAAACTGCCCAAGTCCCTACTTCCTGGCAAAGTCTTCAATCCACCCAAACATGGTCATTTGAAGTTTAGCATTTGTACAAGCAACATTTCCTCCACTGGCAGCAAGTATTGAGTTTGAAAATTGTCTGATAGTAGTATTAAAAAAGACTTTGTTTTGGCAGCATAAAACATGCAAAAACACCTTTTGGAAAATCTTTGTCATGTCTAGGACTAATTGATATCAATTCAGTATTTGTAATAAATCTTTGTCATGTCTAGGACTAATTTCTGATAGAGCTGCAAATATTCTGTATCATTATTAAGGTGGATGCAGCTACCCTACCATTGTCAAAAAGTCACTCTCCTTTGTCTTCTCTTTGTATTTTATCAATTAGCTCAACTTTTCTTGGTATTAATAACCATCTAAAATTAGTATTACTTACTATGAGTGTTGCTTTAGGATCAATATTGTGCTTGTTAACGAAGGGAAATGTCTGAGCGCCTTGAACAACAGAATACTGTTGATCCACAGATACAGTCACCTGTGCCGAAGGATGATATGATTGCCTGTGTTATGGCACTAGAAGCTGCATTGCTTCCATGCTTACCTGCCCGAGAACTGCAAGCAATTGACCGTTCAGCTCATCCTTATCACCAAAGTCAGTAATTTCAAGGCCTATTCTTGTTCTCTGTATGTATATGTCCTTTCAATTTATTTGAATTGGATGGAGCCAAAGTAGAAAATAAGAAGTGCTGGTTCATTATCGAAACTTTATTTCATCCTTGTTTATTAAAATAAGTTCATGTTAAAACTATCAGAAGTTAATGAGCTGCAGCTTTGTCATGAGTTTTCTCTATGATGTGTTTTATTCCATTCTTCTTTATGTATTAGATATATAGACTGACGGAGCCCGTTTTGATGGATCAAATAAAGTAGACTGATGCTGAATTGCTTTGTATTGCAACAAAAAGTCCTCTGTTCTGTACAATATAAGTGGCTAATCCCTTTGATAAATTACCCTAGAGTTAGCAATGTGTCTCAGCCATTTATTTTATCTCACCATTGACTGAGAAAAATGAAGGAAATACAGTTTTAGTAAAAGTACTTGTGTTGAGCTTTTGGCTCACTAGTGTTACCTGCATATATTTTCTTCTCAGACATTTAGAATGATTATTCTCACTGCATTTTATATATGTCAACCTGTCTCATTTTCTACTATTATTATTTCCTTATTAATTACTTTTATTCTATACATACTCTTGCTTAAGTGATTAGTTTTATTACCCGTTAAAAGAGGTTATTCTTCTATTTATTTAGTTGATGTAGAGAGGCATGCTAGAGATTTTATGGATGCTGCAAAAAAGCTTCAACTTTACTTCATTGGATTGCAACGTGAGGATGTGCCAAGTAGGGCAAGTACTCTCCGAAAGGTAAGGATTTGCTTATACCAGACATGCCATTTTATTATTATTTTTTTATTATTATTTTTTTTTTTAATTTTTGGAGTGACGAAGGAAATCCGTAGTCACTACCTGAGTTGTGCACTAGGTAAACCCCGCCTTGTGATCCTAGCCGGCAAAGGACCACAAAGAGGTAAACCAGCCTAGGTTCCTCATTGCTGACTGGCTCAAACCAAAAAGGCTGCGATTCGAACTCGTGAGCTTGTGGTTACAAGTTGTGTTGGTATCTTTAGCTATTTATTTCATTTTTTATTGTTGGTATTGGTGTATAGTGTATTTGAATATGATATGTTGATAGGAGATAGCAAACATGGAAGAAGAGTTGAAAACAAAGACAGAGCTCATAGTGAAACAAGAGAGACTGATCCAAGAATGGAGGAAGCAAGTGGATGAACAATTGAATAAACACAACACCGAGTTAGAAAGAGTGTGATTCTTACTTTATTGCTACCTATGTGATTCAGTTCCATGCCCACAGTTTTTTATTTTTAATGCAAAATTGGTTCTTCTTCATAAATAGCCCTTAGGCCTTAGCTATAAACTCTTTTATACTTTTGTTTCTGACAACGTTAGTTGTATTTTAGGCCTAAATTGTATGAAGAAATTAGTGACCAGTTCTGCTCTTATCAACGCATCTTTATGCGCTATAGTTCTGCAGTGGATTTATACCTATGATGCACGGGAACATGTTTTCAATGGGATATGCGTAAACTTTTTATAGACAGTTATTTATGAGAATAAGCTTTGTACGGAATAGCTATTTTAGGGTCTGCTATTAGGCTATTATTAAGTTTTCACAAATAATTTATTTTCTGTAATGCTAGTGAGCTACTCTCAAGTTTTCACAAATAATTTCCTTTCATAATACTTAATTTATCCTTATTTATTTTTCTAATGTATTATAAATATATCTAATATAGTCACCAATGGACTAATTATGGGTTGGACAAATTTATTCTACCTCAAGCTATAATAGATGTACAATTGAGGTAGTTGCACTTTCAACTTTTACTCAGTAAGCAATGATAAGTTATGTTTATCGTGTGGGTTTTAAAAAAATGTCTACATATTGAGGTTATTATTCCTATCTTTAGAAAGGAGATACACGATTAAATGGTGGTGACGGTAATAATGTTACTGATAATAATAATATTATAATAACGCTATGAGAGAGTAACAATAGTTGTATTGCTTTTGTCTCAGTATAGAAAATACAGTGTCTTTGTCCGGAGTATTGAACGTCCCCTTCCAAGCTGAGGGGAGCCCCTACTTAAACAAAAGCTGCTAACGGTAACAACATGAAGCATAAATGGGGAGCTAAGCCTTTAATTCTCTCTCATCAATGGTGACATCAATGATGGCTTCAATGGCAGTAAAGGTGACAGCCGTTGGAGTTTTGCCCGTTGGGTTTCCATGTGGTGTCGGGTCAGATGCTGCTTATGATCTGGGTCGGGTGCCAACACCATTCCATGTGGTGTCGGGTCAGATGCTGCTTATGATCCGGGTCGGGTGCCAGCACCATTATCCTGTCACCAGTCCCCCCTACTCCTGAGTCTACGGATGTGTTTGAGTTGACTAGGGAGTAAGACTGAATTTGCTTGATATCGTGCAGAATGCCGGTTGATCCCAAGTATGTGATTTTATTTTCCAAATCACACATGAATTATTTTTTTTTTTTATGCTGGACGAGATGGGCTGCGGCTTAGGCTGGCCGAGGTGCGTGCCTCCGGCCGATCACGGCCGAGGCGTCGCCTCGACCGATCGTAGCCGAGGTGTGCACCCCGGACGATCGTTCGTGGCCGAGGCGTCGCCTCGACCGCTCGTGGCCGAGGCGTGCGCCTCGGTCGATCGTGGTCGAGGCGTCGCCTTGGCCGATCGTGGTTGAGGCGTCGCCTCGACCAACCGCGGCCGAGGCGTGCGCCTTGGCCGATCGTGGTCGAGGCGTCGCCTCGACCGATCGTGGCCGAGGCGAGCTCCGGCCCTTTTTTTTTTTACGGATAGGCTGAGGCGCCGCCTCAGCCAGTGGTCGAGACGCGGGCCTCGGCCTGGCCGAGGCGTGCGCCTCAGGCCCCCGGCCGAGGCGTGCGCCTCAGGCCCCCGGCCGAGGCGTGCACCTCAGGCCCCGGCCGAGGCGTGCGCCTCAGGCCCCGGCCGAGGCGTGCGTCTCAGGCCCTAGGCCGAGGTGCTGCGCCTTGGCCAATGGCCGAGACGCGTGCCTCGGCCTGGCCGAGGCGTGCGCTCAGGCCCCGGCCGAGGCGTGCGCCTCAGGCCCTAGGCCGAGGTGCTGCGCCTCGGCCTGGCCGAGGCGTGCGCCAGGCGGCCTTTTTTTTTTTTTTTTTTTTTTTTTTTCGGCTGAGGCGTCGCCTCAGCCGTGGGCGCTGGCCGAGACGCGTGCCTCGGCCAGTGACCGAGGCGCGCGCCTCAGGCCTTTTTGCGGCTCGGCTTGAGGCGCCGCCTCAGTCGTGCCTTGGGCCGAGGCGTCGCCTCAGCCCGCGCTGGGCCGAGGCGTGCTCCTCGGCCTTGTTTTTTTTTTTTTTTTTTGCAATGCGGCGTCGGCCGGCTTTTGGTTGATCGAAGGTGCTGCTGGGAACCTTCAATTTGAGCAAAGTAACCTGGACAGACCATGATTACAAAATATTGTTTACAGGTCTGGGCGGACCACGACTACAAAATATTACTTATAATATCTAATTAAATGTCCTGAGTTCCATACCCGATTGATCATCTTTGCAGATGGTGTGGACTTGTAGGTCCTTTCCGCCAATCTTTTTGCATGCTTTTACGTAACAACTGCGTGCTGCTCGCTGGTCTCCTCTGACGACTCCTATCCCACTCGGAGTAGGGAACTTCATACACAAGTGTTCCACCGACACTATGGCCTTGAGGTCCTCCAGTGCCGGTCTCCCCAAAATGATGTTGTGCATACAAGTGAGTCTTACCACGATGAATTCCACATCAAGTTTGCGAATGTTAGGGCCGTGTCTATCTCCACTGGTAAGACCACTAACCCTTCCGTCGCCACTGAATCACCCGTAAATCCAGAGAGTGGGGTACGTACTTCTTTGAGCTGGTTCCTAGGTATCCCTAACTTGGTGAAGGCATCGTAATACATCACATTGACTGAGCTTCCCGTGTCGACTAAGATGCGGCGGACAATGACATTGTTGACGTCCATCTCAATCACCAGGGCGTCATGATGGGGTAACGGGCCCTCTGGGAGGTCATCATTAGAGAAGGTGATGGCCTCCTGTCTCTGTTTCTCTTCTCTAGGAAGACTCACCACTTCTCCCACGTATAGCTGCCGGCTCCACTTCTTTCTTTCCGCAGGCGTGTGACCCCCTGCGGGTCCACCATAGATAAAGTGTATGGTGTGCTTCTTTTGTCGTCTGGGCGCCACCTCGATTTCTTTCTCGCTATCATTCTGCTAAGATATTTGGTCGTGTTCTCTTTTTTTGGCGTTCGAGGTGGATGACTCTGTGCTATCTTCATTCCTCCAGACATTTTTTGGTGGATTGTGTTGCGGCTGTTGCTGCTGCTTGGATCGCTTGACGAAATGTCAGAAGTAGCCCTGTTGGATGAGTTCTTCTATTTGTCTCTTCAAAACGTGACACTCATCCGTATCGTGGCCGGTTTGCCTATGAAACCTGCAGTACTTTGTTTGGTCCGCCTTCGGGGAGACCTTCATGCACTCCTCGGGGAATTCTACCATTCCCATCTCCTCAGCTTGCTTTAGAATGACACTGACGGGATGGGTAAGAGGAGTTAAATTATGCAAAGGGACCAGGCGAGGTCGTTCGTGGTCTCGGCCTTTCCCTGCGGTCGGGTGGTTCGAGAGTGGTGCCTGGCTGGGCGGACCCGCTTTCCCAGGCTTCCCACCTTTCCTGCCATCCTCTTCGTCCTTCTTCTTCCTGTCGACGTCCTCTGCTTCGGCATAGCGGCTAGCCGTCCTTATCAGATCTTCATAAGAGCGGGGGTGGTGGGCGTTCAGCTGCTTGTGGAAATACCCTGATCTTAAGGCATGGATAAATATCGGGATCGACGCCTTGGAGTCGAAGTCGTAGACATTATTAACTTCCTTTTTCCATTTTATCATGAAGTCTTTGAGGCTCTCGCCTCTATCTTGCTTCACTACACAGAGGTGAGAGAAGGGTTTCTTACGCTGTATGCTACCGGAGAAGTATGTCAGGAAGCTCTTGGACAACTCCCAAAAGTTTTGGATCGACCCATCCGGGATGGTGTTGAACCAATCTTGGGCCGCTCCATCCAGGGTGGACAAGAACGCTCGGCACATGATGGCGTCCCCTGCCCCGATCATTACCATAGCAGCCTTGTACCTCGTCATGTGGACAAGTGGGTCAGTGACCCCCGTGTACTCCTTGATGGCGGGCAACCTAAAGTCCCTCGGCAAAGGTACGTCCATGATACTTGGGGAGAATGGTGCTGCCATCCGTACCTCGGGTTCCGGCGACTGCTCCCGTGCCTCCACCCTTCTTGCTAACTCCTCGATTCTTCTCTGCAGCCTCTCGACCAGGGCCGACTCGTCAGGATGCCAGCGTGGGGCCGGCTGCCGTTCCTCCAAGTGTCGGTGTGGAACCCGGTCATCAACGCGTCGCTTCCCCGCCGAGTGCCGACGCGGAGCTGGCTCTTCGACGCATCGCTCCTCCAAGTGTCGACGTAAGTCCGACTCATCAACGTGTTGGCGTGGGGTCGGCTCCCGAGACTCGCCCACCTCCTATGTGGGTGATCTCTCGGCTTCTCTGTTTTCGTGTTGGCGAGGGCCTCTGGTAGAGGACCCCTCGGCCCGTGATCCTAATCTTTGCCGCACGGGCGCCCTCTGTCCCAATCGTTCTGGTGCAGATTGGGAAGGGCCTGGTTGTCGTCTGGTCGGTCCACTTCTTTGGGTCTCCACCCCTATTTCCTGGGGCCGCGGGGGTACTTGGCCTTGCAGTCCCACCGCCACCTGATTTAGCGCCGCCGTCACTGCTTGCTGAATGACATCGGCGGTCGCCTGGAGGTTCACGGCTTGGTTCACCCCTCCATTGTTGAGTTGGTCTTGAAGGTCCCCGGGCCTCCCGTTGTTGAGCTGTTCTCGGAGGTCCCCTCCGCGATTGTTGGTGAGTTGGTCCCGGAGGTCACCTGAGGCATTGCCATTGTTCACGTTGCGGGAACCGTGGGAGCTGCGGGACACCATTCTTTCAAGCTTGCTGTTGAAAGAGGAAAAGAGTTGTATGTGTCGTCGCCTGCTTGAGTGTTGGACTCAGGCTCTCAATGAAAGCACTAATGACGGTAATAATGTTACCGATAATAATAATATTATAATAACGCTATGAGAGAGTAACAATAGTTGTATTGCTTTTGTCTCAGTATAGAAAAACAGTGTCTTTGTCCGAAGTATTGAACGTCCCCCTCCAACCTGAGGGGAGCCCCTACTTATACAAAAGCTGCTAACGGTAACAACATGAAGCATAAATGAGGAGCTAAGCCTTTAATTCTCTCTCATCAATGGTGACATCAATGGTGGCCTCAATGGCAATAAAGGTGACAGCCGTTGGAATTCTGCCCGTTGGGTTTCCATGTGGTGTTGGGTCAGATGCTGCTTATGATCCGGGTCGGGTGCCAACACCATTTCATGTGGTGTCGGGTCAGATGCTGCTTATGATCCGAGTCGGGTGCCAGCACCATTATCTTGTCAGGTGGAATAAAACATGCATAGATAATTGTAGTGTTTTCACAGCCAAAAATTCTTTGAAGACTTCCCTCACATGAGGAAAGAACAGTTGCCAAAACATATTGCAAAGAGAGAAGAATTCTTAGCTAAGAAAAAATAAATCATGGTAAAAATGACTACTTGCACATATGAAATGAAATGAGATAAAAACAATGCTTGAAGAACTAAAAGGAGAATTACCTTCTAGCAATGCATATGTCAAATTGTCAACATGGACAATGATGCTTGAGCAAATGCAAATGATGACTTGTTTTCTCAAGTAAGGATTTAATATGAAGTGATGATTTGACAAAAGAAAATCAATAATGGTATTATATCTGACAAAATTAAAAGATTCAAGATAAAATAAAATTAATAATGGTATCATTCTTACAAAAAGGAGAGATTCTCGACCAAAAGCAACAATTACAATAATTTGTTATACCTGTATTAAAAAAAAAACCAATAATTTTTTGTACCCTCTTAACCATCTTTAATTCAAATTTGGAGTCCAAGAGTAGTTATAAATAGAACCAATGAAAGAGAGAAATCAAGTCCAAAAATAATCCTAAAAAATTATACTCTAAAGTTTGCTCTAAGTTTATTTCATCAATTACTCCTTAATATCAAACCCTTTTTAGATTCAAGATCTTTTCATTTCCTATTACAAAATTTGTGTTATATTACTCTATTGTTGTTATTTACTTCATGATACCTTAGAGTAAAATTAAAAGAGGAATAATAAACAACATGTTCATGACAAAAGCTTATTAATTGATATATTAAAAATGGCATTAGAATTTGAAATAATTATTTCTTATAATGGTAATAGATTTGAAGATCTTTATTTACATTATTAAAAACTCAATATAAAAACAACGGTGAATTATACACAGAGTATTTACTAAGAAGGAAAGAAAAGTAATTTCTGAATCTATTTGGTACTTTGTTTAAGTAATCATCATCATGATTAAAAATAGAGTTAATTCCAGCAATGGTCCTCTGACTATTGCGATTTTCCAAAATTAGTTCTCGTCTTTTAATTTGGACAAAATAGACCCTTGACTATCATATTTGTTCCAACATTGGTCCTTCCGTTAGAGATCAGTTAGTTAGGCGTTAGTTTAGGGGTTAAAATGATCTTTTGCTTAGTTATTGTTTTCTTCTTCCTCCCTTGTCCGACCAGCCGGAGTTAGTGGATGGATTAATATTGTTTCTAGTGTGGTCGGCGGCGGCCGTAGCTGAGCAATACAACAGTACTATCATCAACATGAAAACAACTCCGAGCATACAGGAATAAGCATGTCGTCATCGTCGCAGTACTGCAATATCATCCCGGCGTTCAACTCGGACTATGCCGTCAAACGCGAGCAACATAACTCGTTTAACCTAAACCACAATATTTTTCTCGAAGCATCGGGGGTGCCGGCAAATTCCTACGGCTAGGTTTGGAAGTATGAATAATTCTTCTAATAATTCTCCGCCGCGGCCGTCTTCATTGGTTTCTTCAATCTCCGGCACCTACACAAACGGTGGTGGCATCAATAGGTGTAGCCAGTTTTCCGGGCAACAACATAAGAAGCCACGAACCGGATCACAACGATCTTTGTTAGAATAATAATTTTTGTGGCTCAATTCCATAATATTGTGTGGCTCACATTCATGAAGACCAAGTTGCCTGCTGCATGTCTTCGCATTACCTGCTCCATGTCTTCACGTCGCCACCGACTTTGCCGAATTTCCATTTGTTTGCCGCAACATTTGGTCTAAGTTTTTGTATAAATAGGCTTAGTTTGTTTGCTTTCAATAAACCTCTTATTCTTACATCAACATCAAAATTTGAATTCATTTATTCATTCTTTCTTTCTTCACGTAGATATATATATGTGTATATATATATATATATATATATATATATATATATATATATATATATATATATATTTATATTTATATTTTCCCATCCTTATTAATTTATTTTGTCATTTTATATATTTTTCTATTATTTAACTTCTATAATTCTCTTCGATTTTTCGCTTCCGCATTATTCCGCTATATTCCTAACAAGTGGTATCAGAGCGGTTTAATTGAGAGTTATTTTCAAAGATGTCGACTGTTACCAAGTTCGATATCGAGAAGTTCGATAGGAAAATTAGCTTTTCTATCTGGAAGGTTCAGATGGAAGCCGTTCTAACCCAAAACGGTTTGAAGAAAGCGTTAGCTGGGAAGAAGAAGAAACTGGCTACAATGACAGATGAAGATTGGGAAGATTTGGATGACAAGGCACATTCAACCATTCTTTTGTGCTTGTCTAAAGAGGTTCTACGTGAGGTAGTAAGTGAGACGACTGCGTCAGATTTATGGTCCAAGCTGGATACGCTTTACATGGCCAAAACTCTGGCGGACACGCTACGCCTGAAGGAGCGTCTGTACACAATCCGTATGACGGAAGGTATTTCTATTAAATCTCACTTGGATGAATTCAATTCTATTTTATTGGACTTGGAAAATATTGATGTCATAATTGACGATGAGGATCGCGCTGTTTTATTGCTTGTCTCTCTCCCTAAATCATACAAGCATTTCAAAGAAATTATGCTGTATGGTAATAGTAGTGATACCCTTACTTTCGACAATGTTAAGTCAAACCTATTATCCAAATAAAAGTTTGACTTTGAAATTAAGTCTGAGGACAAAGGTGAAGGCTTGACCGTAAGGGGTTGTTCACTTGAATCAGGGAGTAGCAATAAAAATTCTAGATCCAAGTCCAAAGGACGAAAGTCCAACAAATCCTGTAAGTACTGCAAGAAGTAGGGTCATGATGTGACTGAATGCTTCAAGTTGAAAAACAAGCAAGAGAGAGAAAAGAAGTCCGCTGAAGCTAGTGTTGTTGAAAGTGATTCAGAATGCGATGTTATGTTATCTGTTAGCTCCGGTTGCAAGCGGAGCGAAACCGAGTGGATTCTGGACTCTGGTTGTACATTCCACATGTGTCCTCACAAAGACTGGTTCGTCTCTCTGGAACCGGTTGATGGTGATGTTGTCTTGCTGGGTAATGATACCCAATGCAAGGTTCGTGGAATTGGAAGTGTGCAGATTAAAACTCATGACAACGTTATCAGGACTCTTACCAATGTTCGGTATATTCCTGATTTGAAACGCAATCTAATATCCTTGGGCACCTTGGAATCTCTGGGGTGAAAGTACATAGCTGAAGGTGGAGTTCTGAAAGTCATAAAAGGCTCTCTTGTTCTCATGAAAGCTTCTCGTTCTGGAAGCTTGTACGTCTTGCATGGCAGTACTGTGACAGGTTCAGTAGCGGTATCCTCATCAATGTCTGATGCGGATCTCACTCAACTATGGCAAATGCGTCTGGGGCATATGAGTGAGAAAGACATGTATCTCCTGAGCAAGAAAGGTCTCCTTGGTGGTTCAGGTACGGGTAAATTACAGTTTTGTGAGCATTGTGTTTTTGGGAAACAAAAGAGGGTTAGTTTCTCTACTGCTACACACCGTACCAAAGATGTATTGGAATACATACATTCCAATTTATGGGGACCAACTAAATTCCAGTCTATGGGAGGCTGTAGATATTTTATGTCTATTATTGATGACTTCTCTCGTAAAGTCTGGGTCTATTTCCTGAAACATAAAAATAAGGCATTTTCTATTTTCAAGAAGTGGAAAATACTTGTTGAGACTCAGACAGGTAAAAAAGTCAAGAAGCTCAGGACAGACAATGGCTTGGAGTTCTGTGACTCAGATTTCAATGACTTTTGTGCGGCAAATGGAATCGCCAGGCACAAGACCTTGCCTGGTAAACCCCAGCAGAATGGCGTTGCCGAACGTTTGAATAGGACTCTATTGGAAAGAGCTCGTTGTATGCTCTCTAATGCTGGGTTATGGAAACGGCGTGATTTTTGGGCCGAGGCCATTTCTACTTCATGCTATTTGGTAAATAGATCTCCACATTCATTCCTTGATTTCAAAATTCCAGAGGAAGTTTGGTCAAGTAATCCTGTTGACTACTCTATCTTAAGAGTTTTTGGATGTCCTGCTTATGCTCATTCCAGTACGGGTAAATTAAACCCATGAGCTGTCAAATGTATTTTCCTTGGTTATGCTTCTGAGTCAAAAGGGTATCGTCTATGGTCTCCTGATTCTCAGAAAATCATTCTGAGTCGAGATATCACTTTTGACGAAAATGCACTACTTTCTTCTGGAAAAGTTCCCAGTACAGGTGAGACGCAAAGTACTGGTGAAAATGTGGAGTTTGAGTTCAGGCCTATTGATAGTGTTACTACTGCTGATGGTAATACTAAAGATGATGCATCTACTAGCACCGCACCTCTCGTCGTGCCACAACGAGAGTATTCCATTGCTATGGATCGTCCTAGGAGGACAATTAAAAAACCTGCTAGGTATGCTAGTGATGATGAAACCAACATGGTTGCTTATGCTCTTTCAGTCGCATAGGAAGTTGATGGTGATCCATCCTACTATTCTGAGGTTCTTCCTGTTACTAAGTTCAAGCAGTGTTTGAGTTTAGTCGACTGTTCCAGTTGTTAATGCCACAATAGATTTGATCCAAGGTGGAGATTGTTAGAATAATAATTTTTGTGGCTCAATTCCATAATATTGTGTGGCTCACATTCATGAAGACCACGTTGCCTACTGCATGTCTTCGCATTACCTGCTCCATGTCTTCACGTCGTCACCGACTTTGCCGGATTTCCATTTGTTTGCCGCAACATTTAGTCTAAATTTTTGTATAAATAGGCTTAGTTTGTTTTCTTTCAATACACCTCTTATTCTTACATCAATTCAAAGTTTTGAATTCAATCTTATCCATTTTTCTTTCTTTCACGTAGAAATATATATATATTTTGTTAGCATTCTCTTTATAGAGATTAATATATATATATATATATATATATATATATATATATATATATATATATATATATATATATATATATATTCCCATCCTTATTAATTTATTTTGTCATTTTATATATTTTCCTATTATTTAACTTCTATAATTCTCAATTTTCGATTCTTCGCTTCCGCATTATTCCGCTATATTCCTAACAATCTTCATGTCCAGTGATCAAGGTAATCTTCATAATTCACATATTCCAACATTAAAGAAAACCAAACCTCCAAAATGCAACATATATTTTGCATAGAATAATATTACTCATATATATATATATATATATATATATATATATATATATATATATATATATATATATATATATATATATATATATATATATATATATATATATATAGGCTTCGAATCCGGTGCACCCCCCTAATTAGATGATCCTGTGAGATCTCCTGATATCCATAGATTGATTCCCAATCAATGGTTGAGATCATGAGATCCCCTAGAATTAATTAAAGATTTATCATTAAGAAAGGGTGTGAAAGGTAATTGTATCTGTTTGCCTAATTATGGTTAAAATTATGATGGGATGTTAAGCATGAATTAAGGGATATTAATACAGCAAATATATATGGGGTGTTACATCAGCTGTGAAGACTAAACAATACGCGTGAGACATTCCATCTGGGCAGACGGACCGCTGAGGTTGCACAAACAAACATCTAGCGTAAAAGAGGATGGATATTTGAAGCACAGGTGTGTTCATTACCGGTACACGGTTTGTGTGTGTCTGTTATTATTATTATTTTTTTTTGGTATTGGTTTTCCCGTTATGGAGTTTTAGCAGTAAAAAACCAACAAATTGTATGGGTGTTTGTGCGTATATCTGAGATTGAGACGAGTGTGTGTGGTTTCATGGTTGCACGGAAGTATTTATACTTGTGCGTATTGCCTTAATTGTGGTGGTGTTGGTTGATGCATGATAGTATGTCAGAATGCGAAGATGCCAAGTACGGTTGTGGTAGCTGGTGCATGGTAGTTTGAAGCCTTGTGCATCATGCCTACCATGATCCGTCACCAATGTGGTCTTTGTGTACACTGAGCTGTGTTTTATATGGGTGGTTGCATGGTGGTTTGTAGCCTTGTGCATCATGCCTATACTGATCCGTCAGCAATGTGGTATTTGTGTATATATAGCTGTGTTTTATATGGGTGGTCGCATGGCAGTATGAAACCCTGAGCACCATGCCTATTCTGACACGTAAACAATTTGGTCTTTTTTTATATTGAGTTGTGTTTTACATGAGTGGTTGCATGGCAGTATGAAGCCTTGTGCACGATACCTAAACTACGGTGGTGGTGGTTGTTGAATTGCAACGTGGCAGTATACGGCGGTGGAAGATAACCCACTGTGTGAGTGGATGCATTGTATGCTGTTTCTTTGTGCATGACGCCTTAATTTGATAAGAATGTGATATTTGTGTTTGTTAAATTGTTAGCCGGTGCGTGAGTACCGGTATGGTTTTAAAACCCAAGTACAACCACTTTACACTCACTTAATGACGGGGTGAAATTGATAAACGTTACGCAGGTGACATAAGCATGGAAGAAGGAGAGAAAAGCCAACACTGTGTGATGGATGAATCCCAAAACGGCACGAGCATTTGGGTTACGGAATGTGACCCATCAATAAAACCAGCTGTCGACCAGGTGTTTGCTACATTGGAAGATGGTATTGCGTACTACAAAACATATGCATCCGTAACTGGGTTTGATGTGCGCAAGAGTTCCGACATAAAGAACAGGTACGGGATCATCCTGAAGAATAAACTAGTGTGCAATCGTGAAGGGTATAAAGATGCAAAACCAAACACCACAACAAAACAAAATACCACCACACAAACAAAACGACGACGCCCGTCCAACAGAGTTGGGTGCATGGCCAAAATAGTTTTCAGAAGAGACAGTATGGGAAAGTACGTGGTCAAGAAGTTTGAAGAGGGGCACACTCACTGTTTGTGCGAGGAGAGTTACAAATCTTTCTTGAAGGGGAACAGGAAACTAGATATTGGCCACCAACAATTCATCGCGAACTGCTCAAAAGTCAATATTGGGGCTAGTAAAAGTCATGACCTGTACGCCGAGATGGTGGGTGGAGTTGAAAACGTGGGAGCGACACAACAAGACTTCAAGAACTACATAAGGGAGATTCTGGCGTACATGCAAGGAGGAGATGCACAAATGCTTATATCCAAATACCTCGATCTGAAATCGGACTATGACGATATGTATTTTGAATACGAGGCAAACGAGAATGACCAGTTGGCACGTGTTTTCTTGGCAGACGGTATGGCAAGAAAGCAATATAGTGTTTTCGGAGATGTTGTGTCATTTGACGCTACATACAAAACTAACAGGTACGCACCTGAATTACGGGATGCAAAACCCCTTACATTTACACCCCTATGTTTATGTAGTTAAATCCGTATAACTGTAACGTTGGTGCGTGTACATGTTTGTAAACTTACTGTAGTGCGTGTGAGGTCGACAGTATGTGCATTGGGCTGATATGGATATGAATGGTTCAGATGATTTGCTACCTTAAAAATCTGAAAAATTTATGGAATTTTTATTTCACAGTATGTAACCCTGTCTTTTACAGTTGATATACGTTATTTTTTTACCCACAGTAATATACGCGCGTAAACACAGTGCGTGTTATATGCGTAGTAGTTAACACATTTCGTCGTGACACAGGTACAGTCTCGTGTTTGTTCCATTCACTGGTATAGACCACCATAAAAAATGCGTAACATTCGCAGCAGCACTGATTGCGCGAGAGGATGTCGACTCGTACTATTGGATACTAAAGAACTTTAGAAACGCAATGGGAAGCACACCACCACTCACAATAACCGACCAAGACCCGGCGATGAAGGTTGCAATTGCACGAGAATTCCCAGAAACTCGCCATCGTTACTGTATGTGGCATATAATGGCGAAGGTTAGCGATAAAGTGAGTCCTGAATTAGCCAAAAATGAAGCATTCCGACGAGAGCTGAATGATGTCATTTGGAATGACAGCTTGACTACCGCCAAATTTGAGGTTGCATGGAAAGGAGTTATGGAAAAATTTGGCTTAATTGAAAATCCATGGCTAAACCGTATGTACGACGAGCGCGCATCGTGGATCCCTGCATGTTTTGAAGGTGTTTTTATGGGCGGGCTAGTGCGTACAACCTCACGCTCTGAAGCAGAGAACCGGATTTTCAAAAGCAACACTAGCAAACATCTCTGTGTTTCGGAATTTTTTAACAGGATAGAGAGTACAATTAGAAAGCAACGCCTAACACAAATCGAGCTAAACGGTGCCAGCATCGCGCAAACACCCCCCTACAAAACCCAATTGCGCATTGAGCGAGCAGCAGCTTCACTATATACATTAACTGTGTTTTATGATGTGCAGAAGGGGATATGTGCCGGATGTTTTGATTGCCGGGTCCGTGCTGTCACACACGGTGAGGCCGGGAACACATATGAGGTCGAGGATGAGCAGGAGGTACGATACACGGTGTTCGTTGAACATGGGACAAGGACGACAACCTACGAGTGCCGAATGTACAACCGGATTGGACTGTTGTGCAGCCATGCGTTTGCAGTGTTAATATATGACAGGAACGAGGATATACCCCCGCAACATATCACCCCCCCGGTGGACACGAACCGCACTAACCTCTTCACCAATAAAAACGTGCAATGATATGCTTCAGCGTGGCAACCCCAAAGCACGAGGCAACAAAGAAGAAAGTAACGTGCTGAACACAGTGTATAGGTGTATAGCCATGGCGCAAGGAGATTCCACGAAGCTAGAACAAATAAGCAATGCGCTAAAGGAGATTGAGTCCACATGGTGCATCGACGGTGAAGACGACGTGGTTGTAGAGAAAGGAAAACGATCGATCAAAGAGACATTTTGTGGTGCACCCACACCTTACACAATCACCGTGCATCCCCCCGCAGTATCAAGTATTAAAGGGCCGGGGAAGCGAATGAGGACGGCTAAAGAAATCGCAATGAAGGAGAAAAATAAGAAGAAACGAACATGTAAAACATGTGGACTCGCAACCGGGCACAACAGTCGAAGCTGCCCAAATAAATAGAAATATTTTTATATCCTTAAATGTTAGTTCGTGCACAATTGTTTTGACGTTATTACAGAATTACGAGTTAATAAACATTTACATTGAAGCTATTGCATGCAATCACCCCCCCCCCCCCAACATTTATTGAGAGCGAAATATTTAATACTTTATTGAGAAAGATAGTTTAGCACCATAGAGGTTTGATGATGGACAAATGGATGTGGGAGACCTTTTGTGCGCAATGCAACTCTCAGATTCCGTAAATAAAAATGTTCTTAAAAAATAAAATAAAAAAACTCCGGTGCGTGACTGTAAACTATGCATGTGCGTAAATAGTGATTTACTACTTTATCGAGAAAATGAGTTTTGCACCATAGTGGTACGATGATGGACACATGGATGTCTGAAAACCTCCTGCGAAGTACCACTCACAGTTTTTGGAAATAATAATGTTTTAAAAAATAAAAAATAAAAAAAAAACATCCGGCGCGTGACTGTACAGTATGCATGTGCGTAGATAAAAGCGTTAATACTTTATCCAAAAAGAGAGTTTAGCACCATAGTGGTCCGGTGATGGATAAACGGATGTGGGAGAACTTTTTGCGACAGGCCACTGACATATACCGAAAATAAAAAAAAAAAAAAGATAAACGGGAAAACAAAAAAAAAAAAAAAAAAAAAAAAAAAAACCCAGTGCGTGACTGTAAATTACGCATGTGCGTAAACAATGAGTTTTCGAAAGTATTAATAGACTGATATGGTCATCATCTGAAAGCGTCGGGTCCCATTGGTTAACTAATCAAACAAATGCATGGCGGATTAGTATTTGCGTAGTGCCGCAAATTGGGGAGATTTAAAAAAAAAAAAAAAAAAAAAAACGTAAAAGTCGGTGCGTATTCTTATTGTAGGCATGTGCATGTATACCGATATTGGCGCATCCGCTAGAAAAATAAATGCAACATGAACGAACATCATTAATACGGAAATGTTTACGTGGAAATCCAAAAAAAAACACCACACAACAGGGAAATGGGGACAGGCGTCTAACACCACATTATTAGGAAATCCGAAATGATGAAAAAAAAAAATTGAAACAAACGAGCGCCCTTCAACGGCCCGCAGCAATCGAGCTCTTAACACGGGCGACATTTGCGGCTCTATGCGTGTTGCGTTGGAACAACAAAATATCGAACATGTACCTGACGCGTAATTCTATTAAGGCACGCGCATCACCCCTACGTAGCCCGCAATCCCATGTAGAATACGCCTGCCCAACATAACACTCCATGTGACGCATGGCAAACACACCGCAATCGACTTTGTTCTTTGCATCTCGCCACGGTAAACGAACTCTACGAGGCACCAATTTTGAAGCCTTCATATACAATGCGATCACCCCCACATCCTCAAAGAAAACGGTCAGCAAATCATGCTACAAAAAAACCCCCAAACATTTAAAACGCAAACAACGAAAGCATGTATTACTGCGGGAACCCAAACAAAAAAAAAATGAAGGTATACAACAAATAAAAAGAACATATGCACCGACTGCACCTACCAACACCGTTAGGGTATGACCATATTTGTTGAGTGACGGATCATCCGCGGAGGAATTATCAATGACGTCAAACCGCATACGCCTGAAATCCACTAAAACGACATAGTAGTGCTGCGCCTGAAGTATGGGGAAAAAAAACTGCAGCACAAAGAAATGCAACAAAACCCATTTTAAAAAATAAAGGATGGCAGATGCGCATTCACTAAATGGACACAAAAGTTAACGAACCATGTCTATATCATCCCATGAATTATAAGGCGACAACTTCAACTCGTCCTGCATGCTATCTGTAAACGACTTCCACGAGGAGCCGAAACATCAACCACAGTGTACAACTACAATGTTAAAAAACCACCCAAAATCTAAACACCGGAACATGGAAAATGAATAGATCAAAAAATGACAATTAGAGACAAACCGTAGTCATCGTGGAGACGAAAAGCCTAGACGGTTCACCAGCAACCTTTGACATTTCCCTATAAGATAACACACAAGTCCACGCGTTTAATATGCCCACTAACACTTCATTACCTTCCACCAGAGAGACAAACTCAACCCGACGTGCTGACCGACCACACCAAAGAAACAACACCTCTTCCCTGTTTATAAAACCCCAACAGAATAAGGAAAATCATATCACACGTAAAATAGGAAATAAAAACTGAAGTTATCACAACGGAAATACATGTCAGCACGCCCCGATCTAGCAATCCAATCGTAAACATCTTGCGCACCAGGTCCCTGCGCATGTTCAGCGTGTACAGCACGTGAGCGTGTCCGATGTTCGTACGAATTCAAGTCAAGAGTCCTCAACGCGCGAACATTATTTAACGGCTGACGGGACTGCTTTGTTGGTGCACGACACCGTTCATAATCAGCTATGGAGCTACCAGGCCGCGTCCCTAGACGAATACGCTGCACAGCAAACCGATCCCCCAACACCGCAATGTGTAACAAAAAAATAATAGTTCCACATAGAATAACATATATTGGAGAAATGTAAACGCCATTACACAACATACCTCATCAGGGGTGAATAGGGTGACGGCATCAACATTAACCCCCCCCCCCCCCCCCCTCGACGAAGACGTTTTGTAAAAGCTCGTCCGCGAACATCATCGCACAAAGAACCGGTAACATGAGCACCAGGCGAAAGAGTGCCGGGAGCACCAACCTACCGCCACAAAATAAAAAGATAAATGATGCTGGGTAAACCCCACTGGTATACGCACAAACCAAATATTAAATATATTTTAAAAGGATCGGAACATATCCAAGCACACTTACTGGATCACATGGGGCCAAAGAGCACCCCCGAGGCATTACATTCGTTGAGTGTGCGTTATACTCACGAACAATCGCGTCCACCACATCCCAACATTGGGAAGGCAGATCCTGCGACAAACCATCACCCACACACGAAAATTGCTGAGACAACCCAAGACTGAACGATGGGCGGAATGCATCATCCTAATAAATGAAAAAACCAGTCATACAAACTCCCCCATATATACAAAACACCATACCTAATTGGACACCGAAGGAAAGAACGCAATAATAAAAACATGTAAGTAGACATCACATGTACGCATAACACCAACCATACTGCACCCGCATACACACCGTGCAGTACCAAAAAATATACATAGTTACCAACATGTCACCGATACAACTGCAAACCATCCATGCCATCAAAATACACATCAAACCCCGACCCCTACTAGCAAAAAAAAGTCCAACCCAAAAACATACTGGACCACCCACTCCAAAACTAATACCGCCTCCTTTTCCTATGACAGCGAACAACCTTACTTACAGCATCGGGCAGTGAAGAAGTATTGCCTGCGAGGCTGTGAATATGTTTATGCGAATGCTCTTAGAGGTTAGAGCAGATTTATGGCTGCCTGAGTGTTCAGATGGGCTTTTGAAAGCCGTAATAATTTTGTGTTGTTTTTATATATATAAAAGAAGTAATGATTTTGTGTTTAATTTGTTTATAAATTAAATCTGCTCTGTGTATGAACTTACGGAGTACGGAGTATTGTTTATAAATCTGCTCTGTGTGTTTAATTTTGGGTTTTTTTTTTTTGAAAGGGAGTATTGTTTACCAATTATCAGTAATTTTGTTCTGTACTTCTGTTTAGTATTATTTAACTGATTAGTTCTGCACTTCTATTTAGTAATAAACTGATTAGTAATATAAACTGTTTAGTGTAGTCTTCTTATTTTCTTAATATAGTATATATACTGGGTGAACTTACTGGCTGCCTGAGTGTGTTTATGCTTATTATGCGAATGAACTATACTGTAGTCTGTATACATATTACTGTTTACTGCCTGAGTGTTAATATACATATAAATTTTTAATTTTGTGTTGTTTATATATATATATATATATATATATATATATATATATATATATATATAAAGCAGTAATAATTTAGGTTTCATGTTTACTGCAAGTATTGTTTATATATATATATATTAGAAGCAGTAATGTGCAAGTAAAATTATAAAATTTTGTACTGTGCAAGTAAAATTATAAAATTGTGTATTTTATATTACTACTTGTTACTTTAATATTTTGATTTATGAATTATGAACACTTGAACTTGTAATGGACTTTATTATTTATTCTCAATTTTTTCATTGTGTAGGGAGATTCTGGACAAGAGGAGATTATGTTGAAGCCATGACTTATTTCATTTTATGTTTTAATACTATTGTTGTTATTATGTTTAATGTTTCATGTTTGTATTGAGGATTTATGATTTGAAGTTATCAAACTTAGTACGATTTTTGTATTATGAACTCCTAATTAAACTTCTGTTGTTAGACATTTTATTATAAAGTATGAACTTGGTTTTGTCATTTATGATTATTGGTTAATTTTAATTTAATAATATGATTATTTTTTACACGTATATATATTAAAAGGCTTTAAATAGGCTTTGAGCCTAAACGAGCCGAGCCGAGCCCGAGCCTGGGTAGGCTCATGCTCGTGCTCGTTAATGATAGCACTTCTCGAGCTCGAGCTCGAGCTCGTGAATTGATGCTCAAGCTCGAGCTCGAGCAGCTCGATTGTTCGAGCTCGAGTTTATGCTCGAATTTGAGGTCAATTTTGATATCAAATTTGACCTGTTTGATTCAAAACTTAAACTACTTTGTTTTATGACTTTTATCCATACATAATTATTAAAGTATTTTAATTTCACTCCCCTAATTATTATTTTTATATACTAAATATAATATAATTATATTACATATTATATATTATATAATATATTATAAGGCTCGCGAACGGCTCGTCGAGCCGCGAGCCTACAATACCTAAGCTCGGCTCATGCTCGTTTAATCCACGAGCTGCTCGAGCTCGAGCCGAGCTCGATTTTAACCGAGTTCGAGTCGAGCGTTAACCGAACCGCTCACGAGCGACTCGCGAGCAGCTCGGCTCATTTACACCCCTATTTGAGCCTATTTAAATAGGCCCAAAGCCTATTTAGAACCTACTTTGGAGCCTTTTTAAAAGCCTATTTAGTAAATAGGCTTTTAAAAAGGCTTCAGGCCAGGCTAGGCCAACTGCAGGCTCAGGCTTGAGCCTAAAAAAAAACCTACATACAGGCCCAGGCCCAGGCTCAAGCCTTAGCTTTTCCTAACAGGCCCAGGCCTAAATTTTAAAAGCCTGGCTCGGCCTGGCCTATTTCCACCCCTAATCGGGCATACCCCCTCCATCCCCCGCCTCAGTCGGAGCATCACCGGCAGTCTCAACGCACTGACCCGCATCCCCCGCAACATCTGCCTGCTGCCCGACGGGATCCTGCTGGTCTAACCCCGCATCAGATGGTGGGACTTCATCGACAGTAGACTTCTACTGAACGGCACTAACAACCGCATCGACCGTCTCAAAGTTCTCCGGGTTGTCCCAGATATCATCACCGCTCAGCGCACCAGCCCCTCCCAGACCACCAGACGGTGCACCACTGGTGGAACCAAATTGATCAGCCAGCAAGATTATCCTCCAAGCACCTGCAACAACTCTAAGAAAGCCCTCCGTCGGTCCTGGGTGGTCATCATGGTGGTCCATAAAGAGCACCAAATCGTCAAGAGCTGCAGCTACAGCATCGGCCTTTTTAGCATAAATCTCGACCACAGTCTGCATCAATACACAAAATGGAGATTGTGCGACAATGCACCAACCACTATACCCCCCCCCCCCCCCCCACACGCACACGGCATGCCAACATCCAATAATAAGAGAAGGCACACATGCTTATACTATAACGTATTCACCCCACCCCCCCACCCCCTGTACGCACACACATGCTCGTCCAAATAATAAAACAAAAACAAACAACATTACCTGCACCGAACCAACATCATTACAACAACAACAACAAAAAAAAAAAAAAAAAAAAAAAAAAAAAAAACAATACGGAACAATGACACACCCCTCGAACAAGGATAGCACATTAATAGCATGACCACCACCCACCCCCACCCCCCTCCCCCCCAACGCCCCATCTGGACAAACCTAACATGCACAAAGTAATGGCTAGTCACGCACAAACCCATACTGACAATATAAAAACCACGGTCATGCTGTACTGCATTCACCTCCTGCCCCATGCGCATATAGCACACTTGTAAAAACGAATGGTATTACCACACAACAAATAAACCACGGACGCATGCCAACCTCATCACACAACACCCAAAAAAAAAAAAAAAAAAAAAAAAAAAAAAAAAAAAAAAAAAAAAGGAAAGGTCACTACGGACCAAAAACACACACCCCCCCCCCCCCACCCCACCCCATTTAAGCACATCAATAGCATGCCCAAAACCTACCCCCCCACACGGAATAGCAAACACAAGAATTACAAGCTATAAACCCAATCGAAGGTTCTATACACAGAAACGGATATTACATAAAGCTTCAAACACAGAATACTTCATCACCCCCCCCCCCCCCCCCCCCCAAATCAATTACACGCATGGCATACTTGGAAAAAATAATGAAACAATAACACCAGCAAACCACCCCCCCCCCCCCCCCTCTCTGGAAAGATTATCCATTATAAAAACAAACAGAAACACAACACCAAAAAGCATGACCATCACAACACCCCACCCCCCCCCCCCCACACCATACATAAAAGCATTATGCACTAACTGGCAGCTCTGTACGCACAAACTGACTCGCAAACACGTACGGACCGCACACACCGAACACCCAAAAATCACGGTACACCCGTCCACCCCCGAAATAAACCCCTTTTCCAAAAGATGAAACAATTACCTTTTCAGGAGCAGGAACGTCATGTTCATTGAGACCACCCTCTTCATCGTGATCCTACCCCCAACACAATGATAAAACACACATCTAAGGATAATCTTTAATTAAACAAGACACGTAAACAGCATAAAAGTGACTGCACTAATAATACCTGCGAAATGAACGGTCCAACCACCTCACCCCGTCCAAACCCGCCACACCTGAACTCATCTAGTTCTCGGGCCTTTAAAAGCCTAGTGGACCACCCCCCCCCCCCGACATGCTGGCATCGCACGAGGCACAACCCTCTCTCCGTGTACAAGTCTATCCACATACAGCAGCTGCAAGACCGGAGAGGAGTCATTGATACGCACCAAAAACAAATAAAACACAAACAAGAATTATAACATACCAACAAGAAAACAGTAGGGCCCGAGAACGGCTGGTTGGTATTCTTGAACCAATTCCTCCGCCGATGAACCAAACACTCAATAACGAACTTGCACCAATTAAGGTTCTTAACCTCATCCACGTCCTCCAAGTGGTGATACACCCGCTGATTTGCATATCCATTCATCATGGGAGAAGCCAATATACTGATTGCCAGCATCGCAAAGTTTCTCTTGAACCACACATCGCCCTCAAGTTGGGTCTTGATCTTAGTGGCAATCATAGGCAGTGTAACAGCATGATTGACCTTCTCGAACTTCCAACGCCATTCCTTAAGGGCGTCGCTGATATCGTCTTTAGCCCTTTTGAAAATAACAATCTCACCGGCGGGCAGACCTAACACCAGATGCACATCTGCCTCCGTAACCCGAATAATAGCCCCATTCTCCACACGCAAACACATCTCATCCGGATCAAAGTTTTAAAGCAGCCACCTAGCTAGCGGTTTCGGAATGTCATGCATATCAAGGTTGAACAGTGCCCCCAAACCCAGCTCATAAACGGCTTTCCGTTGGCGAGCACCGAATCGCTTCATTGGTTTCACGAGATGCGTGGGCGAAGCACGGATCTTCAATGGAGGAAATAAACCATGGTCGACTTCGTCGGGCTGGACATCCGAATCATCCGAATCCGGGGGTTGACGTGCCGGCTCAGTTGGTATTTCACCCGCATCAGTCTCAGGCAAATCTGTCACCACATCTGCCGCAACACCGGGCGCAGCAGTCTCGAGCAAAACTGACACCAGAATTCTTCGGATTCTACCCCCATGCACCCACTAACCTGCAAACGCACATACCAACACGACATAAACCACAACCACATAAACACCCAAAGAAACCTAAATCCTGTTAGCTCCCAACAAGAAACACCCACAATCCCCACCAAAACTCAACGAATACCACACATGCACCCACTAAACTGCAAACGCACACACCACCAAAAAAAAAAAAAAAAAAAAAAAAAAAAAAAAAAAAAAAAAAAAAAAACAAACAAACAAAGACCACTGCGCCTCCACAACACGCAGCATCCCATACACATAAACACAAAAAATGGTCTAATCCACCACCACCATACAAACACGAAATGACCACCTCAACAGTAATGTCAAAAATCCATAAAAGAAGAATATGCACAAGGTGACACCCTAAAACGCACACACCATGTTTATAATGATACTGTGAGTAATCCATTATCATTATAGCATGGGATGACACCATACCAAGACTGTACTAAACCAAGATAAAACTAGGGGTATTAGAATCCGTTTTCAATTTTCGATAAAAATGAAAAAATTCTACACCCTAAACCCACCTTAAACACGGACATACACACGTAACAAAAGTTGATTACAATAAACAGAATAATAACCTTAAAATTTTACTCTTTTTTTTTTGTGGACTGAAACTAATATACCAACAATGTCGAAAAATATATGGGTAGAGCTATATCTACGCATGCTGGAAGTGAACAAATAGAAGTAATGATGCATTCAACAGTAATTCCAAGTTCCAACAAAAAATAATACGCACATAGTTGCAATCCCAACCCGCACAAACCATGAACCCCACAACACCCCCCCCCCCCCCCCCCCCCCCCCAACAAATTAAAAAAACAATAATAACAAATACCAAAATGCCCACCGTAACCCCGGCCAAAAACACCATGAACACCGCAATCCCCGACCCCCCATCCATGGGCATCACCAGTCCGGCCACCACCCCCCTCCACAAACAACGAAATAGGCTGACCACCCCCCCCCCCCCCACCCCCCACCCCCGACACATGCAAATACTCATACAACCCACCACCCCCACCCCTATAGAGCGGTGAACTGAACCACCAACAAACCCCCCCCCCCCCACACACACACCCATACCAACCCTGAGATAGACCATACGACCCGTACCCGGCCCCCCATCACCACAAACCCCCCCCCCCCCCCCCCCCCCCCAAAAAAAAACCACCCCCCCCCTCCCCGTACCGGCCGATACCCCATCCACCAGGACCCTCACACATCACCCAAATGAGAAACCCACAAAACCCACATCAGAAATTACAGGAAAAAAAAAAACAAAGAACCCGAACACCCAACCCGGAACCCCAACAAACCCCAAATCAGTAAACCCACACCCCCACACCCCCACACCAGACACGCACTACTCCATAGCCAAGAAACACAAGAAGATAAGCACGAAACGAAAAAAAAAAACATACGATCAACCGAAAAAACAAGTATAAAAGGTTAATACCTGGAATAGGAACGGGCCCGACACCCCTACGCCGCTTCGCACTCCTCGACCTCGACCCTGCCATCACCAACGCCGGTACAAGCAATACACACCCGCCTCGACTGGAGAAGAACCTGCGACAAACCCCCTCGTCTACGCGAATGATGAAGACCCTTCACGATGAAGCTACTCCTTTGAAACGACGGCAAAGTGAGAGAAACGGACAAGACCCCTAATTTAATGTGTGACACGACACCACCCACGCGCGAATCAAGGGCTTAACATAAATGGACCCAGTGCAAAAGACAACAATACCCCCTCAGCTTATTAATAAGGAGAACACACGCCTAAATAAAAATATTCATCCGTATCGTTAAAAGATTATAACGAAGGGCCCAGATTACAACTCACAAACACACCTAAATAGGGGGGTGCACCGGATTCAAAATCTCTGTGTGTGTGTGTGTGTGTGTGTGTGTGTGTGTGTGTGTGTGACACCTGGAGACAGGATAGCAGCTCTACACAGATTAGTGGCCTTTTGGCAAGGTATAGTATTTTTTTAATGGGCGGAAGGCTGTTTGGTTTAAGGAGGGGAAGATCGTAGGAGAAGAAGCCTAGGACTGCTGGTTGGACAAGGGAGGAAGGAGAGAGAACTAGCCAAGGAAAATACCATTTTAGCCTCTAAATTAACATCTAACTAACTGATTTTTAACGGAAGGACTAATGCTGGAACAAATATAATAGTCAAGAGTTTATTTTGTCCAAATTAAAATACAAGGAGCAATTTTGAAAAATCGCAATAGTCAAAGGACCATTGCTGGAATTAACTCCTAAAAATATCTTAATCCTTTTGTTTTGATATATTTTAATATTTTTAGTTAAAACATATATATTTTGTTTATAAATTTATAAAAAGTATTATTTATTTTAATTAAAAATATTATATTTAATATGATTGTTACAAGTTGTCAGTCCTTGGCTTTTTTGGTACACACCATAATACATAATAACATCAACATCTAAAATTTTCATTGTTTTATGTCCCAAAATTATGAATTATACACCATCCATAATCATGGTTACCAAATGACCTATATATATTTGAATAATAATTCCGCTCAACTACAGCAAACACTATTGTGGGGACTCTAGTTACACGCCTACATAATCCCAGAAGTGAAGGGAAAGAGCTACAAAAAAGAAAGGAACATCATCAAATAGCGCATTCATGTAGACTTTCTTTTCTTTTGCAACTTCTGCCGTCTCATCCACTTCAAGTAAATCTGGTATGACAGTCCTGAGAACACCATTGCAACGCTTCCCCATTGCTTCCTGGACAGGGGGTTGCCGCTCAGCAAAGAGGAAACAACTATGCTAACAAACTTGCGCGTTGTTGTAATGGTCGTGTTAGTTAGAGAACCAAATCGACTAATGGTTAGGAAAATGAAATTCTGTCCCACGGCTCCGCATAGGCAATACATAAGAATGTCCCACGCTGCCTCTGGGTGCTGCTTACAGAACTGAACAGCTTCATATCCACTCGCATGAGTCCACCCAAACATGAAGATCATGTTGTATATTGTGCCCCATAGATTCATTCCCAACATTATATCCCACGCACTCGTCTTAGGGTACCTGAGGAACATGAATGGGATTAGTAATTGCACATACACAGTGGCAGTTGCAGAAGATTCATCAACAAAACAAAACCATCGGATATAAGATATCTATCTAACCTTACTGTAATAGAATCCTGAGTAGCATTGGTGAATCCATCAAATGCAAGGTTCAGGAAACACAGTCCATATCCAAGTGGAGCATTTGGGTGTGCCAGCTTGCTTATGGTTTTTGAGCTGGTCTGGAATCAATTAAAAATAATGACTAAGTTCAGCAACATGGAGCAAAAAGCATATTGCCTGATCTCAGAGCTTCTATAATGAGCATGGAAAACCACAAGGAAATGAAAAGAACTAAATCGGAATACAAAGAGGAGGATAAAGGAGCAACAGCATGCTATACTCCTGTGGAGTCAAATGTTACCTTTGCAAGTGCAAAGGCTGATACTCCTCCAGCAACAAGTAGAGTACAGATATACTCAGGAAAGGTATATCTTATGCCATATACTAGTGTACCCATTAGCATTACTGCAAAAAGAATGTAAAGAACTTGTCAACTTAAGGATACAAGACATACCATAACAATGATGTATCACCATCAGAAATGAATTTTAGTTTCAGGCAACAAAAAAGAAAAAAAAATAAAGAAAAGATAAGCTACAGAATTAAAACAAAGCTTTCTTAGCTATATGCCATTCCATGGTGGCATGGTACTCTCTACCTGTTTCCTACTAAAACAATTAACTATGAAGTACAACATAAGTGGTACTTTTAGAAATTACATGCTACCTGATCTTAGATTTATTTTATTTTATTTTTCATATAAAGTTCTTCCTTTTATTATCCATTTCTTTATGGTAGCTTAGCTAATGCTTTAATTTATTAAAAGACAGAAATGATGTGCTGTCATATTACAGAAAAAGCAAAGCATTGAATTTGAGCCTTGGAAATTTTAGTTGAAGCCAAATGAAGGCCAAACATTTTGGGCCTCACTTGACATTATTTACAGTACACATTATTGACAACAGCAGATTATAAATAACACCTAACATTTTATTCCAAGCAGCAAAAGTATCCAAGAATACTACTATAACTCTTCTATGGTAAGAGTAGCTCACCAGGAATCATTTTTGAGGATTTTGCCAGAACCTAAAAATTTGAAAGCAATGTCTGTTAGTGCATAGGATTATTGAAGTCAAAAAACTCAGTTCAGAAAAACACTTCTATATGTGCTTGAACTCCTTATGGTATGTGGTATTACTTGTGAAGCCCAATAAGATTTAGCAAACATCACTTTTATTGAATCAAACATAGATCAGAGTTAATAGGAATTTCAGAACAACTCTCTTAATAACTCATAACAAAGCTTAAAACAGAAGAATACAAATGATAAGAAGCTGATCATGCCTGTGCAGGGTAACTGATGTACTTTAGGGCTTCAATCCCCATTGCTGGACCAATAGTATTTGTAATGCCGGCACTCCAGTAGCTCCACCAAGGAGCACCACCACTGCTCCCATTAGACCAAATCTTAATCACTGCATAAAATCACACTGAATCCATCACAAAACTGAGAGAGAAGTGACATAAAAAATACAACACTACATCATCATAAGAAGCTTACTCAAAAAAGACCATATCAAGCAAACCACATTTTGCGCCAGGTTCAAGAAAGCCAAATGTTCGAACCTCTTTTTTTCTGGACCAAATCGCTTCGTTGAACTATACACCAAAAAAGACGTTAGTAGCTCACAACAAATGCACATTACAACAGATTGCATATCAGCATACGTAAGCTAACCATGACATACATCATATATGGGGGAAAAAACTGAATTTTAAATATATAAAGTAAAAGTAACAACACGGTACAACGAAAACCTGTGGAAACAATATTAAAGTCAGATATTCATTAATTTCTTCAATTTGCAGAATGGAAAATATAAACCTGGAAAAGTTCCTAACATTTCTCATATATTTCACCAAGTTCTCCAAAATATTAATATACATATAAAAACTAGCTCAACGATGGAAAACCTTATAGATGGAGATCAAAAGAGTTTCACGGATAAAGTATTGATCATTTGCAAAACTAAGCAAATGAAGATTCAAAGTAAAATTAGAAATTATAAAAGAGAGAGAAGAATTACACAGTCTCTTGAAGAACGCCTTGGTAGATATAAGCAGACCAGATGCCGGCGACGCAGAAAGCTAGGACGAGGACGCGGCGGAGTCCGGAAGCGTGACCCTCCATAATGACGCCGGAACAATTTACTTCTTCCAACGTAGACTTCCCAGCTATATGACGTAAGACCGGATCGCCGGAGAAAGAGAATCAAAGGTTTGCCGGAGGACTGAGGCAAATCGGATCAGTTTTCGGTTTTTCCTCAACTGCCAGTACAGCTGTGTATCGATATATGTAGAAGATGTGGTCCAAAGCTACGTCGGGTTTCACACGTGGAAGGTCCTGATTGGGTGGAGTGAGTTTAAGCTGGCGTCTCATTGGCCGAGTGACACTGATTCTTGAATAATAACCCGAAGTTGAAGTTGAACCCGAACCACAAGTCACGGGCTTTCATTCAAATCCAATGGGCTTACCTCCATAATGGGCTTGTTAAGCTCTGAAAATGGGTCTTTAGTAATTAATAGTCCCCAATTTGGGCCCACCAATAGTGACCTGATGTTGCTTACAATTAAGGCTATGAATTTAGGCCCATTTTAACTGTTCCTTCCAAAGTGGCAAATTATAGGAAAAAGTGTCAAATTGCCCCCCTAAGTTAAGCGAATAGTGCAATTGAGTCCCCTAAGTAAAAAAAACTTCATTTCAATCCCATAAACTTGTAAAAAAAATTCAATTAAGTCCAAAATTACCTGTTTAGCAGGTTAGTGCCTTCTAATGCTGACATGTGTCTCTTTTTTATTTTTTGTTTATTATTATTATTATTATTATTTTTATTATTATATTTTTTTTTAATTCTTCGTACAGCCACTGGCTGTAGAAAGCCAGTGGCTGTACTCATTCAAGGACCGCCATGGCTATCCGGCGACAGCCACGGCTGTCCTAAAAGACGGCCATGGCTGTCTGAGACAGCCATGGCCGTAAAAAAAAAAAAATCAGAATTTTTGAATTTTTGTTTTTTGACGGCCATGGCTATCTGAGACAGCCATGGCCCTGTAAAAAAAATTCAAAATTTTTGAATTTTTTTTGTCAGCCTGGCTGTCAGGCGACAGCCACGACTGTCAAAAATGGTGGCCGTGGCTATCTGGTAGCCACGGTTATCCTAAAAGACGGCCATGACCGTCTGAGACAGCCATGGCCATCTAAAAAAAATTCAAAGTTTTTGAATTTTTGTTGACAGCCATGGTTGTCTCACCAAACAACAATGGCTCTCTCCATTCTGCTAAAGGGTAGACCCAGAAGAATCGAATCCATCAGTTTGTCGAGAAATGAGCGTTAAGGAGAAAGGTGGCGATTCCGCCGACGGCGGTAGTGATGATTGGAAGATGTTGGTTGGGGTGGTCTGGAAATGTGCGCTGGAGTAGAAGCTTATCCTTGAATGAGTACAGCCACTGGCTTTCTACAGCCTGTGGCTGTATGAAGAATAAAAAAAAAAAAATAATAATAATAATAATAATAAACAAAAAATAAAAAAAGAGACACATGTCAGCTTTAGAAGGCACTAACCTGCTAAACAGGTAATTTGGACTTAATTGAACTTTTTTACAGGTTTAGGGGATTGAAATGAAGCTTTTTTTACTTAGAGGGAATTCAATTGCACTATCCACTTGACTTAGGGGGCTAATTTGACACTTTTTCCCAAATTATATTATGCACAGCGGTGCATAATTGATTATGCACCGCGCATCTTTTTTTTTAAATGAAAATAAACAGTGGTTGTTTCCGCCGTTTCGCACCCTTTTACAAAAAGTAACCCTGTTATTCAGTGTCATTTTGTATACACTGCAGTTTCAGTTCAACACAACTACAGTTTCATTTCGATATAACTATAGTTTCATTCGATATTTATAGACTCAAATATGTGAAAATGTTATTTAATTTTATTTTATATACACTATAGTTTCATTAAAACACAACTACATGATCATTTTGATATAATTACAGCTTCATTGTACAATATACACTCAAATATGTGAAATGTTATTCAGTTTCATTTTATATACACGGCAGTTTCATTTCACTATAACTACAGTATCATTTTGATATAACTGCAGTGTCGGTTTAGATATACTATAGTGTCAGTTGGTGTTTAATACACCAAACAAGCGGACTCCGTTAACTCTAACGGCGGGCCGTTTCTTTACTTAAAGAAACGGCGCCGTTTTTTACCGCGGTGCACATGCACCGCGGTCTATAATATAACGACTGTTCCAAAGTTCCAAAATCGAATGGGCAAATTATACCGTGCACCAGGGCACACAATGCATTGTGCATCCTGACTCAAAATGATGTCATTTTGTACATTTTTACGTGTCTGCGATTAACTGTTTAAAAAAAATTATCATGTTTCGAATGTACAGAATTGTATAATAGAATGTACAAAATTTAATAACAGAGTACACATAGTCTTTTTTGAAAGGATAATACACATATTCTAACATAATATATAATATACATAAACTCTTAACATAATACACATAAACTCTTAACTCTTTAAAAAAAAATTCACATGTTTCGAATGTACAGAATTATATAACAGAATGTACAGAATTTTATAACAAAATACACATAATCTTTTTTGAAAGGATAATACACATATAACATAATACATAATATATAATACACAATACATATAAACTCTTAACTCTTTAAAAAAAATCTCATGTTTCGAATGTACAGAATTGTATAACATAATGTACAAAATTGTATAACATAATGTACATAACGTACAAAATTTTATAACAGAATGTACGGAATTTTATAACAAAATACACATACACTCTGTCGCGTCATTCCCCACACAACAAAATAACGTCGTTTTGGGAGGCGCATGGTGCACATTGTTATGTGCGCCGTGGTGCACGGTATAACGACTGAACCGAATGCTTATTATACTGTGGACCATGGTCCAAACCGATAAAAACTATAGTGTATCAAAACTGACAGTGTCTCACGTATTATTTTTATTATATTATCAAATGAAACTGCAATTGAATTGAAATGAAACTGTAGGTTGTGTTGAAATGAAACTGCAGTGTATACAAAATGAAAATGAATAACAATTTCACATATTTGAGTGTATATTGTCCAACGAAACTGTAGTTATATCAAAATGATACTGTAATTGTGTTGAAATAAAACTGCAATGCATATTTAATGCCTAAACCATAATGCATTGTGGACCGAGATCCAAGGTATAATTTGCCCATAAGGTACATTTCCACACATACACCAGAGTTTTAATTGTTAACAATTCTTTTTCTTTCTTTTTTTAAAGAGGAGATTTCTCTTTTTTCGTTAGATTAGAGAAGAGTGAAAGGGTGATTTTCGAAAATTCTTCTTCTTCTTTAAGAAGTCTGCTGCTTCAAAAATTTTGCTCCTTTAAGAATCCGCCGTTAATATGGATGTGCTGGGTGCAGGTAACAATATGCATCGTGGTCCACAATATAACTAATGTCAAAACGACAAAACCTAGTACCCTACTAATAATTTGGCATTTTAGGTGTCATCTATATTTTATCCTTTAGGCCAATTGTTATACTGTGACCAGGGTCGATCTTGTATAATAGACTATGATCTAAAAATTATGTGTTTACAGTTGACATATTATGTACATACAGGTCCTGTTTGGTAAATGGTTGTTAGCTATTAGCAAATTTGAATTAATTAGAAGGTATAAGTAGCTGATAACATTAGCTGATTGTAGAAAAGTGTTTGGTAAATTAGCTGTTAGTTGATAGCTGTTTGGTATAATTTCTTTTCTCAAAAAACTAATTGAAAAAGTTTTCCGAGCAGCTTTTTGAATTTTAGCATTTTAAAGTTACAAAAATTTAATTAATCAAACACTTATATTGATTTTTTTAATCAAGTCAAACAATTAATATTGATTTTTTAATCAAGTCAAACAATTAATAGCAGTCAAATAAGCCAAAATTATCTTATAGACTAATTATTTTACCAAACACGATCACAGTTAACTATCATGTGCCTTTAAATAAATTAAAGACACAACATGATAACTACAGACACATAATATATTAACTACAGACAAATAATATGTTTACATAAACTGTTAACTGCAATTATAGAATATGTTATAGAATATGTCATATAATGTGGTGGATTCTTCTACCTTTCCAAACCTCTAGCTTTAGTCATTGCTTGCCTTGCTTGTCAGTCGGCTACTTTGTTCTATTCTCGATACACATGATTTCATCAATAAAAAAAGAATTGCAATTTCGCAACTAATTTGAATTGAAAAAAAAAAACACTAAAACTTTCTTAGTTATAATAATTAAGGTTAAATTTTAAATTTAATATTTTAATATCAAATTTTAGTACAATTTAAATTATTTTTTTTAGTACAATTTAAATTAATCTTTTAAATTGATTTTAATAAGACCAAATTCTATTTGAATTGGTTTATATTCCATAAGAAAATCAAAACAGGATCAAATTCGTAAACATTCCATTTGTTTTTTCATTAAGCACCAATTCCAAAAAAAAAAAAAAAATCATATTGTGGACAATGAAAATTGAATTATATATAAAATTCAAAATTCTGTGCTAGTATCAATGCAGTATGGGTACAAGATCTTTGGATGATCCTCTGATTCTTCAATGGATATCTTTAAAGAAAGCTTATATGTTTGTTCTTCGTTGAAGGGCCTCCGGGTTCAAATGGTTTGATCATCCGTTGAGGTTTGGATCAACATGATTGTCATGATCTTCATGGGCTTTTACTTTCAGAATCATTTTATTGTCATCTTTAAATAGTATTTTCAAGATGTTTACATCATTTTTTCTAAGATGTTAACATAGAAATAAGAGCTCCTATTTAGTATTTATAGCGGTATGATAGAAGAGTTTTGATAGGTTCAAACTCTTTTGATATTATCTAATTTAACAAATTAGATAATATTAATATTATCCAAAATATATTCAAATATTTTAATATTATCTTTATCAAATTTTCAATGTCAACAAATGTCCACTCGAGACTTTTGTACACCACTTGAGAGCATATACCACTCGAAAATATATATGTAGTGCAAAGAAATCTCGACACTACAGTTAAAGATATAAATCCGTTTCAACTCGTGCCAAGGAGTATCTTGAAGGATATGAGGTCGTTTCAACTTGTGCCAAGAAGCCTTTAGAGAGATATTACTCGTGCGAAGGAGCATTGAGGGATATGGATGAGGCCGTTTTAACTTGTGCCAACGTTTTAACTTGTGCCAATGAGTATCGTTTAGCTTCCTCCATTTCAATTTTCCCCTCCATTTTAATTTTCATACCGGAATTGCCCCCATATCGCGCGGGTACAAAATCTCTATAAGGAAATCCTTTGATTCTCCTCTCCTCAACTTGACTGACTTGATCTTCAATCCAAAGCTTCTCTATGACTTCTCAAGAATCTCCCAGGTGTATTCTTTGGAATGAATGAAGAGATGCCCGCATGGGTAGCTCAACTGGTCATAGAGGTGAAACTTTGGAAGATTGACCAGGGATTGACCAGGGATTGAGTCTCACCAGCGGCAGTGTGGGAGCAACCTCTCAAAGTGAGGGGGGCTCCTGAAGTGAGGGGGGCTCCTTGTGCGCTGTGATGGTTCATATTCAGTTGAGTCACCATGATTTACATTCACCCAAATGCTCTGTCGGGCCGGGGTTGCGGTTCAGCCTTTTGGAAGATAGAATGAATGAAGAGCTCTATTTATAGAAAAAATATGAGAGATTTTTACTAGAACGCAAACTCTTCAATATTATTCTTATATTATCAATTAATATTTAGGATAATATGAATATTTATCCAAAATGTGTCTAGCCACGGGAAAATCCGAACTCGCTCGTTTCCAATCAGGTTGGAAGGACGAAAGGAGGTTAGGAAAGGATGTTCCTACCCCACCATGCCTTACCCTTTACCTTTTTCACTTAACAACAACACCCTTGCATCCAGGTTCATGATCTTATCACATATTTAATTTAATTTAAATATCTAAGTATTTTTTTTGAAAACAAATATATAAGTATTTACTTGATGACCAAATATAGATCAATTCATCCTTATAATTTGAGTCCAATAGCCTTCAATTATATTTAATTTGGACAATTATGCCAATTTAGTTGGACAATTTAATTAATTCAAATAAATCAATAATTAGCCCAGTTGCATCAAAATGAAGCCCAAAACATACAAATCAACCATTTGTCAGCTTCAAATTTTCCGTGACTACACATATATAACAGTTGTTATATTATAGACCGTGGTGCATAATCGATTATGCACCGCGGCCCATATACGGCGCCGTTTCTTTAAGTAAAGAAACGGCCCACCGTTAGAGTTAACGGAGTCCATTTGTTTGGTGTATTAAACACCAACTGACACTATAGTATATCCAAACCGACACTGCAGTTATATCAAAATGATACTGTAGTTATAGTGAAATGAAACTGCAGTGTATATAAACTGAAACTGAATAACATTTCACATATTTGAGTGTATATTGTACAATGAAGCTGTAATTATATCAAAATAATCATGTAGTGTTTTAATAAAACTATAGTGTATATAAAATAAAATTAAATAACATTTTCACATATTTGAGTCTATAAATATCGAATGAAACTATAGTTATATCGAAATGAAACTGTAGTTGTGTTGAACTGAAACTGCAGTGTATACAAAATGACACTGAATAACAGAGTTACTTTTTGCAAAAGGGTGCGAAACGGCGGAAATAAACACTGTTAATTTTCATTTTTAAAAAAAAAGACGCGCGGTGCATAATCGATTATGCACCGCGGTGCATAATATAATTTGCCCATATATAATGATAATTTATAATATTTCATTACTATATATTCTTTACCCTAAGAATGAATATTAATTAATTTCCATTAAATATCATTAATACTTTAATTAATTCAAGTTAGGTTGAACCATATTTGGTATTGAGTTAAATTATGACCATCATTAACTTAGGTTCTCCTTTATTTATTTATTTATGTATTATTATTTATTTATCTTTGTTCTGCGAACTCTTTTTGCAGCAAACATCCTTCTTCATCTTAATTCGAACAATTAAGACCACTTGGATCAGTACAAAATGAGCTCATGAGGTTATTTATACTTATTACACCTCCTTAATAGACGGTGGAGATATACTTGATGGTATGACTATGATTATATCACTAAAATCTTTCCTAAAATTCTATACAATCATATGAGTTTTATAATGTTTTATAAGATTTTATAAATGCCTACACTTTGTGTGTGTGTGTGTGCGCGCGCGCTTCAATCGTACATATTCTTCTCTTCGAAGTTGTATTGAGATATTATTTGGAGTATTGAAAAATAGATGAAAGATACATGTTAAAATGCCACAATTTAGTATGGAAACCCAAATTGGTGTTATTATGGCCACATTTGCACTACATAATTATATTCAAAAGAATTCGCAAGATAATGTTTAAGGTGTTTGAACAACATTGAGATCACACAGTGTCCGTTGAACTTCAAGATTCAAGTAGTAATATCTCCATCAATGAAAATTTAAGTGAGACCTCTATTGAGAGGAAGGAGATTCGCAATAATATTGCTACTTCATTATTATGTGATAATGTTTGATCATGATTATGTTAATAGTTTCATTTTAAAATGTTAAATTTTAATATGTAAACAAACCTATTTAATTTTTTTTTGGCAAATTCTTTTCTCCTATTTTTTTTATTGAGTGAATTCTTTTTTTTTTTTGTCCTAGACTTATAGTGACTTGGACAATTTTAGTTCTCCATAAAAAAATTTACTACGTTTTGGATAGACTTATTGTGACGAGGACAATTTTGGTCCTCTGTCTGTATTTCCGTTAAATGGATGTCTTAGAGGGTATTTTCATTAATTCACACTGGCCATGTTTGGTTATCAAAATAGCGGATTTGACCATCTTTAGCGGTTTGACTTTGTCAAATCGCTAAAGAAGACGTTTGGTTAATGGCTTTTTCACTTAGCGAATCGCTGTCCAATCCGCTAAAATTGACACGCTACTGGGAGCAGCGTTTAGCATTAGCTTTTCTCCATTTATTTTCTAAATCTCAATTTTGCCCTTGTTTCTCTCTCTCTTTTTTTTTTTTTTTTCCATATGCGCTGACTTGTTACGATTCGCTAAAGAAGAGAGTAGAAGCAGAGTTTTGAGAGCAGAAAACTATACTGGAATTCCTTCGTTTCTCACTGTGTAAAAATGCTACTGCTCTACCTCTCTTTATATAGAGATGTTGGAAGGGATAGCATTCAACATGGCCTTTAATTGGTATTAAACCAATTGTATAACACCTGTAACGGTCACCACTTCGTTGCTGCTACTTGCTGTATGCCTCATTCCATTTATCTAAAATACAACTTTGCATTCCTATAATTAAATTTAATAGCTATTTTTTTCCCCTTAATTTTTTTGAAAGCTAGCTATTTTCCCCCTTTATTTAATTCTTAATTAAATTTAATGTCATACAGTTACATTTTTTTAAAAAAAAAATTGGTGGCATACACTCACACTTATTTTATTCAATTTCAAATGTATTGCTCATTTGAATTAATAATTTTTATATAGTTATAATTATTATAATATTACTAGTATTTGTCCCGTGCGATGCACGGAAAATATGTTATAAAAATATACACTATATGAGATTTATTCATATATAAAATTTTTGTTATTTAATAATTATTATGTGTGAATTCCTATGATAAAATTATGAACATAAATATATTTACAATTAAAATAATATTTAAGGTGGGTGATTACTACAAATCTTAAACTATATTAAAAATTTAGTACATAGTATTTAATATTATAAATTTTTAAGAACTTAGTAAACTACAATAGTAATTGAATTACAATTGTAGAGTCACCACGGATCAAAATGTTTAGACCTTTGAGATTTCTAACTCTAGATGTAGCAACATACAATTGACCTTTAAAGACCAAAAATCACAATCTTAGTTAGAACATTGATTTTTTTCTTCCAAATACTATCGAATTAAGTGTGTAATCAATAAAAGATGAAAACTAATAATTCGAGAATATAATCTTAATGTTACTAAGCCTACTTCACGTCAATTAAGTTGGAGAGTGCTGTTGGATAGTATCCGATGAATCCACGAATAACGCATCTTTGTCTCCGTAGTCCTCAATATGCACATCAACAATCTTAAATATTAAGCCACATAGCTATGCTATATATTAATTTCAAACTTATGGACTTTGGGGTTGCATGCATGCTTCAAGATGTGAAAATTAAATGTTGCATTTAATTTTCACATCTTAAAGTAATTTTCACATTTTAAAACCCATTTAATTTTCACAAGACTTTAACATCTTAAAGTCATATGGTCTTGTGAAAATTAAATGCAACATTCAATTTTCACAAGACCATATAGCTTTATTATATATAGGATAGGATTACCAATAATAATAGAAAATACACTAATGTCCTTGTGGCCTTATGGGTCATTTTACATGTTAACCGCTATTCTAAATAGTTAATTTTACCAAACGTCTTTTTTACAAACCGCTGATAAAATCTGCTGGTCAAACCCGCTAATCTAATCCGTTATTTGTTAATCGCTAACACAATCCGCTAACGCTAACCGCTAACCGCTGATTGCTAAACAAGGCCACTATCCCCTTCTATATATTATATCCAGCGTGTTCTGTTTTCTTCCCGGTCAGAATTTCAAGGACCAAGTCGCCAAAGAGTCCAAATTGCAATTGTTCGAAGAAATAACTGGAGCATCGAAATCACAGGACGACGAGTTACTAATAAAAAAAATTAGTAATATAATTTATAATCAGAAAAGTAGAGAGATTAATCAGGGATTTCATATTTATAATATAATTTTTTTTTTCATTTCAAAAAAAATAAAAAAAATTATATTATAAATATGAAATCCCTGATTAATCTCTCTGCTTTTCTGATTTCTCTCATGGTCTCCGGTTATTCCGGTTGGACAACCAACGACTGGTGGCTATGATTGACGACAAATACTCCCGCAGTTGGGCGACTGCTGCGAACCATCCACCAACTTGCTATTGCGAATCGGCTGCTGTGATGGTGCAACCGTCGATCAATGCAACTGTGACCAGCGGCCATCATATCACTCCATCAAAGGTAGCATCCATAGTCATTGCTCCCTTCGTAATGCATAGGGTTTGTAGGGTTTGCTTCGTTTCACTTTCTTCTCTGCGAATTAGGTTTTTGAATGGTTGGATTTGCTTTGCATTTGGTCGTCCAATTTCGATTATTTGTTTTTGCCGCCCATTTGTGGGAATTGGGTTGCTGTTAAAATTGAGCTTCTAGTTGAATTTATGCTTTAACATAGGTTTCTTTGTATCTGTATGTGTGATCAAATTTCAGTTTTTTTTTCTGCCAATTTCCTTTAGAAAAGAAAGCATATTTTATGATCCCTTGAATTTCCATATTTACTTCATTTACGGCCGTTTGGTTCACGGAATGAATTTGGAGGGAATAGGAATGTTATTCCATAGGGAATAGAATATGTAAGGAATAGAATATGTAAGGAACAGAATAGAAATTGTATTCTGTTGTTTGGTTCGCTAAAGGAATAGACATTGGGAACTGTATTCCAATGTTTGGTTGGTTAAGGAATAGGAATAGAATATATGTTTAAAAGACATAAATGCCCTTGTACAAAAACTATTATTATTATTATTATTATTAATTTGTCCCGTGCGATGCACGGAAAATATGTTATAAAAATATACCCTATATGAGGTTTATTCATATATAAAATTTTTGTTATTTAATAATTATTATGAGTAAATTTCTATGATAAAATTATGAACATAAATATATTTACAATTAAAATAATATTTAAGGTGGGTGATTACTACAAATCTTAAACTATATTAAAAATTTAGTACATAGTATTTAATATTACAAATTTTTAAGAACTTAGTAAACTACAATAGTAATTGAATTACAATTTTAGAGTCACCACGGATCAAAATTTTTAGACCTTTGAGATTTCTAACTCTAGATGTAGCAACATACAATTGACCTTTAAAGACCAAAATCACAATCTTAGTTCAAACATTGATTTTTTCTTCCAAATACTATCGAATTAAGTGTGTAATCAATAAAAGTTGAGAACTAATAATTCGAGAATATAATCTTAATGTTACTAAGCCTATTTCACGTCAATTAAGTTGGAGAGTGTTGTTGGATAGTATCCGATGAATCCACGAATAACGCATCTTTGTCTCCGTAGTCCTCAATATGTACATCAACAATCTTAAATATTAGGCCGCCTAGCTATGTCATATATTAATTTTAAACTTATGAACTTTGGGGTTGCATGCAATAAAAAGTATATTTTAAATATACTAAGGGTACATTATATATGTATGTAAGGTACTTTCAATATAAAAATAATATATTTTTAATATATTAAAAATGTATTTGATATTCATGATCCATACAATTATGTGGACCATCGTTCACACAATAATTTGCCAGTAAAAATTGAAATATAAATAAATATAATAAATAAATAAATATAAATATACATACACACACACACACACACACACACACACACACACACACACACATATATATATATATATATATATATATATATATATATATATATTAAAAACTGTAAGTGGAAATTATTATCATTATTATTATTGTAATTATTATTATTATTATTATTATTATTATTATTATTATTATTATTTTTATTGTCATTATAATTAACAATATTATTATGGTCTTGTGAAAATTAAATGTTGATTATCACCATTTAATTTTCACAAAATCATATAGCTTTATTTTATATATATATATATATATATATATATATATATATATATATAGAATAAAGTTCAAATGCGGCGGGGTCTTCACGTGCGGCGGTGCGGCGGAATTCCAGAATACCCCAACAGTGTTAACAATATGCACCAACAGTGTAAGAAAAACACACCACAATGAAATGCAATAAAACATCACAAAATACACAATAGACCCAAAAAAATACACCATATAACTTACCACCCCCAATGGTGTATTTTTGAACACTGTATGGTGTTTTTACTCACACCTAATGCTGTGTGTTTGGTGATGCGGGGCTCTGTTTACTCTATTTTTGTGGTATATTTTCCTAACGCTGATGGTGCATATTTGTTGAACTATTGGTGTTGCCGCACCGCCGCAACGTAAGACACTGCCGCACCTGAACTCGCCTATATATATATATATATATATATTAAAAACTGTCAGTGGAAATTATTATCATTATTATTATTGCAATTATTATTATTATTATTATTGTTATTGTTATTATAATTAACAATATTATTATGGTCTTGTGAAAATTAAATGTTGATTATCAACATTTAATTTTCACAAGACCATATAGCTTTATTATATATAGGATTATTATTATTATTATTATTATTATTATTATTATTATTATTATTATTATTATTACTACTACTACTACAACAACTACTATATATCATCATCATCATCATCATCATCATCATCATCATATCAAGTGATTAGTACTCAAAACAAAATAGTCATATAAATAACAAACTTTTGTAAAGAACATTTAACAATATTCAAAAGATGCATAACATATGTTATTTTTAACAAAATACTCAAAACAATCCAATGCAAGTTACAATGTTCATAAAATGATTAATTGATAGCAAAGAATCTTCTGATCCATTGTAGTCTTCGATCAGGATCAAGACTGAGAAAGAAAGCTACTTTATTAGGATGATCAGTGAGCTTAAACGAAACAGGGTCTATTTCATCATTTGCCAAACCATCAACATCTTTTAATGCACGTTCAAGCTTCTGAAACATATCCATATCACGATCATATTGAAGACCATCAGACAGATTCTTACCAACCTCTGACATTGTATTGCTTATTAGCTTCGCAGCATTAAGCATATTCTCAGCACATATCTCAATAGCTTCATCATGACTCTTCTTTCTCTTACTTGAATTGCTTCTTTTTCTACCATCATTTTGTGGCTCAGGTTGTGTACTCGTTAAATCAATATCATCCAAACCAACAAATGCACTATCTTCTGTGTTATCTCTTATATCATTCTGTTCTTCATCTTATATTTCTTCAACTACGTCATCTGCTGTCTGTGCATCTTTTCCAGTTGCACAATCTTTAGAATATATTGCAGATAACTCATTATAAAACCTAAAACTTCTTGTTCTAAAAGGGGCAGCTTCTTTGTGACTCTATAATAAACATAAATAAATTAAACAAAACTGCTGCGGCTGCGGCGCGGAGGGTTCCGCAGCCGCAGCAGTGCGTGCATATATATATATATATATATATATATATATATATATATATATATATATATATATATATATATATATATATATATATATATATATATATTTAATTTGTAAAGAATAAAATTATGAAAATTTACCTTTGTTTGATGCTTTAATTTGATGTGGCAGAAAGTATTACTTGATGTTGATGATGAATGAATCGATGATGAAGGAATCGGGGAAGGGTAGAATGATACGTAGGGAGATAAAAGGGCGAGAAAGATAAGGTTAAAATTGAAAAAAAAAAATATTCTATTCTTGAGTACTCAGGAATAAGTTAATACCAGGGGGCCCTGGTAATAGCTATTACCTCAGATCTATTACCTCATCTGAGGTAATAGGCTATTACTAGGAACATTATTCCTAGTAATAGACATTGTTACCAAACAAAATAATAAGTCTGTTACTGGGAATGCTATGCCATTCCCAGCCTATTCTGTGAACCAAACAGACCCTTACAGTATATGGTAAAGACTTATAATGATTATTAATGGACACTTATTTGTTAGGGAGCTAGATGCAATCACAATGTTTTTCATTCATCAGATAAGGATCCATTCTAACTCTACATGCATGAATGTGATTTCTTTTTTATTTTCTTAAAATTTCACTAGTACAGAATTTGAAATGGACGCTCACTTTACGAGTCACCTACATAATGAAGCTGTTGTAGAAAAGAAATTGTACAATTTTCCGCGTCACCAATTAGATAAAGATGCCTCAAAAATAATATTATTAAAATAATAATAAGAAAATCAGAGACACCAACTAAAAATAGGTGCCGCGGATATTTTATTATTAAAATAATAAAAATGGAATCCGCGGCACCGTCGCGAATTTGTTTTTGTTTTTTCTTTTTCGACCCAATATCCGGCCCCCCAATATCTCCCCCAAATCCTCAAATCCCTCAAATCGCGACGAACACAGCTACGAACATCGGCTCCTCCGTCCTCCATCCGCTGACGCCACGGCCTCCGTCCACAGCTACCGCCTCCGTCCATCGCGGCTCAACCGGCTCTCGTCGTCTCCTCGCCGCCAACCGCGCGCCTCCTCGCCGCCAACCGCCACTGTTTGAGGAGGTAATCAATAAATGTTGTTAAGTAAAGCTTAAATTGGTTAAATAGATAGATTTTAAGCGGATTAAGAGTAGTGTTTTTTTTTTTCTTTACACTATGCTATGTATTTTCTGTTTATATGCATTTTTTAGTCATCTTTAGGGTTTAATTCAGTTTTTATGCTTCGTATAAAACTGTTTTCTGTTTACGTTTATATTTTGTAAAATGTTTAACATTTACAAAAGCAATTTAGGATTATTCAAAACTAAGTTGAAGAATTATTATGTTTTAAAACTGGGTATAAGAAAGTAAAGAAACAGTTTCATACAGACTTACTTAATGGAGTCAAAACGTGGAAGGAAATAGTAAAGTTTTACTGTGTCAGGTATCTCAAATGTCATTATTGTGGATTATATATATATATATATATATATATATATATATATATATATATATATATAATTTCTGTGTAAATATAATCAGAATTTGATCCAAATGATAGAATTGCGGATAGGTATAAAGGTACTCTGATCTGGCACACTGCAAGGGTGTAGCTAGGTTCTCCTGAACCTCCATCCATCTTGTGTGTGCAGTTCGTGCAAGCTTTAGTTCTCCTTTCAGGAAAGCATGTTTCTTCTTCTTCTTCTCTTGAACAGTGAAGCTAAGCAAATGCACAATGCATGCTGTTCCTACCCTATTCTTTCCCTTTCTGTGATAATGTACAATGCTTTAAACTAAATCTCTTCTTCAATCCGCTCTGATTCTTGAATCTTCTTCAAGGTTTTGTGAAACCCAGACAGAGTACTACTTGAATTCCTCTAGATCTAACACCTATTCTTGAATAATCCAAAACTATGACAGCTAAAAGAGCTATAAAGATTAGATTTTTGCTGATAAAATCCGAGCATACTGTTCTCTTTTCTGGAAAAAAATAAAGAGGGACTTTAATTGAAGTTGAAGATTAGATTCTTCCTGTTTGTGTTTGTTAATTGAAGTTTTATTGGAAGGGGAAAGGGTTTGATCCATGGAAAGTGATCTCTCAACTACTTTAGTGACTTTCCATCCCTAGACTACATCAGCTATTTATTTTATACATTTAGATTTGGGGTTCCATTTGGTTGAAACTTTCTAGTCCAAGAATAAACTCCATTATGCCAATCCATTCTCAATTAGAGTACTTAATTGGTCTGTGGTTTACTGTAATATACTTATAGTTGTTTGCTTCCTTCCAAAATTAAATTCAAAGGAATTCAGAGAAAGAAGGTTAAGAGAGGGTATTTGCTGTTTATCATGGGACTCTCTGGCATGAACTCCCAAATAGTAGGATGTTCATCACTTTTTAGCTCATTTATGAACTGTTGTGCATAAACACGCATCTAAAATTTAATGAAGATTTGAAGATGCAGTTAGAATGTATAGTGGAATTATTAACCAAGAAGTATAATCTATTTGGTAGGCCTTCGGTCACAAGGTACAAAGTTAATCCATAATTGCAGTTTTCATTTTTATTTTTTGCGATATAGCTGAAAGAGTCTGATGGTTCAGCATGCTTCTCTCATTTAGAACTCTCAATCCAAGGAGTTCTTGCCTCAAGGAAAATGGATACATGGAAAAGCTATGAGGTCTTACTTTAAACTTACGAGTATTTTGTACTTGAATCAGCAAGGTACATGATTACTACTAATACATAAGCTAAAACCATATAAGCTGAAAGTATTTTAGACAGAAACATTCTCATGAGCATAAACTGCTTACCTAAATAGCCATCTAGTTTATTATGATTATAGAATGTTTTCTCTAGTTGTTTTAATCTCTAGTTAGAATGTTTTTGAACTAATTCAAATGTATGTGTCCACAACAACCGGGAGGTTCTGAATGTGGATACTACGTATTGCAATACATGTGGAGATTGTTACTAAGCGTTCATTTTCTAGAAGAGGTAAGTAAATTAAATACAACTAAATGAATACTTGAATTATAATACATCAATTAATTAATATGTTTACTAATTTGATTAAATAAATGTTTTGTTAAACAATTGAATCTTGATTTCAATTATAAATGTGTTGATTGTTATTATTGTGTTGATAGTATAATTATATTCTGTTGATTATTAATTGTGAAGTATGTATAGTTATGTTTGTGTTCATGGTTATTAGTATTGGTTTGAATTTGTTGTTGAAAAGATAAGTTTAATTAGTTATTAGTTTTGTAATTTTTGGTGTGAATTTGGAAAATTCTTTGGGTGTAGCGGATACAATTTTTTGTTAATTTCATAAAAAAATACAATAATTCCCTGATTTTATTTGCTCATCAAAACTAATAACTAACTAATTAAATCTGTGTAGGTGACTCGGAAAGTACTTTATAGGTGACTCAGATCTAATTTCAACTATTGGGATAGATTACTTCAATTGTTACAAAATGAGCCTCATAAGGTTATTTATAGTTATTCCACCTACTCAACGGACGATGGAGATCTCTTTAATCGTATGACTATGATTATATCTCAAAAAATTTTCCTAAAATTTTATAGAATCATATGAATTCTCTAATATTTTATAAGATTCTATAAATGTCTACACTTATTATTATTATTATTATTATTATTATTATTATTATTATTATTATTATTATTATTATTATTATTATTAGGCAAAAACTTGTGTGAGTTCGTCCCACGGGTCTCAATTTGTGAGACGGGTCGAATCTTTGATTAATGAGGTTAAAGACCTGCCCCATTAATTAAATAATATCCGATTCGTCTCACGGATCGAAACTCGTGAGACAATCTCATACAAGTGTTACTCTTATTATTATTATTATTATTATTATTATTATTATTATTATTATTATTATTATTATTATTGTTGTTGTTGTTGTTGTTGTTGTTGTTGTTATACATTCTATCATATATGCTAATATTGGCAATGTACAATGTATCTATGATATTATTCATTGATCATAGTTGGTCTCACATATTTACATAACCAAGTGAATAAAACACTACACATATAAGAGAACAACATGGAATTGAATATACCTACATAAGACAGTGATTACATTATAATACTAAGAAACTTACTAATGAATTTATTAAATGTGTTAACAAAAGACAAACTTGATATTGTATTTACACTCTGTATAGGGGTTTGTTCACCATAAAGGCTAAAATTAGTATATATAGATCTATTTCTTCATAATCTATGAGTTTAACTATCTCCTTGTAAGAAATAATAGAACTACAGAATTCTACACTTGCAATTGGAAAAAGATAATGAAAAATAACAATAACTAACATCATATTAAAATATAGACTTCTACACTTAGGGGCGGACCAAGTGTGGGGGCAGCTGCACCCACTCCCCCTACCCACCCTTTTATATATATGTATGTATATGTATACATATATAGCATTAAATATTATATAAAATTTATATTTATGTTGAAAATTTTAATAGTTTGAGTAGCTTAATTTGTTGAACTTTAAATTTTATGTTATAAAAGGTTTATGTCATAGGTTCAAATCTCATTAGCAACACTTTTAATTATCTTCTCTCTTTCATTTCTTCATAAGATAAATTAAATATTTTTAGTCTACTTTTTATGAATCATTTAATTAACAAATTAATTGCTCTTTTAGTCTAGTTTTTATAAATAATTTAATTAATGTAGTATACAAGTTTATAATATACTTTATTGTATTCGAATTAATTTAGAAAAATCGATCTAACTAAAAAAAATTAAAATTTAAAAGTATTTATAAATATATTGTTATTCAAATTATTTTATCTAATTGATTATGTTTCATATTTTCTCATCAATATATTGTAATTTATAATGTATTTTGTATTTTAACCTTATTATGATTGTTTGATATTTTTTCATTGACATTTCTAACGTCATTTAATATTCGTCCCCACTCATATGATTTTCAAGAGCCACTGTCTACACTTGCAAGATTAAAAACTTTTTAACAAATATGATAAAAAGTTAAGAGAAATTGATTAAAAAAAATGCCACCAGACATAATTGTCCACAATCAGAAAATCTACTGCATCACATCAGTAGATTGTCACCACACAACCCACCCGGCACCCAAAAAAGAAAAAAAAAAAACTTGTAACCAGGCATAATTGTCTTTGTAACACCACATAAATGTATTGTATAAACCAACCGTTCATTAGAACAAATATAAATTTTACCTCTGCACACTTGGCCTTCCAATCTTTGGCCGTCATTCCTTGTCCCATACCAAAATAGTTTCCTGTGGGTAAATGAATAATATAAGATGCATTTTACTAAAACAAAAAATAGAAATCTGATGAAAAGAATAAGATGCAAAAAAAAAAAAAAAATACTGCTTAATCATGGAAGACCATTTCTTTAGACTTGATTATAATGCTGTTTTTTCTTTCAAGAACGTTGTACTCACGAACCACTCAAACCTTCATTGCACTCCTAATGTTGTAAGGAGAAATCTCATGACAAAGAATGCTGAGATTTGATGCGAATAGACTGCGATATGGTGGTGATTGAGTTTGAAACCAATACATGTATTTATATTACAACAAGCATCTTTCTTCCAAATCATAATAATAATATCACCATAATTAAATATTCATCTATATTCTGCTACTTTAAAAACATAATGTATTATAATTAAATAATTTGACCATAATTAAATATTCTTCTATATTCTATTATCATCATTAATTATTACATAGTATATCATAATTAAATAATTTGATGAATACAATTACTTTGAGCGGTAAAATGGTAGGAGGATTTTACTTTTAATTATATATAGATATATAGATATAGATTATTAACGTTAATTTTTAAATTTAATATCAAAATTTAGTACAATTTAAATTAATCTATTAAATTGTTTTTAATAAAACCAAAGCGTGTCAGACCTAGCTGAAAATGTAGTTGAAAGCTGAAAATGAACTGAAAGTTGAAAAGTTATGAGCTGAAAATTGAAGAGCTTTTAAACTAGCTGTTATGCTGGAAAGTGTTTGGTAAAATTTGGAACATTTCATTTGCCTAATGTATAATTTTTCGTATTTCTTCTTTGTATACGCGACTTCGGACATCAGATTCACTTAATTGTTTAATCAATGGAATTTTGTTCTTCGAGTGGATTTAGGGATTAAGCAATTAAGTGAATCTGATGTCCGAAGTCGCGCATACAAGGGAGAAATACGAAGATTTATACAATTAGGCAGATGATCAAATTTTATATTCCACAAGAAATACAAAGATTTATACAAACTCCAAATTTTATTTGAATTGGTTTATATTCCACAAGAAAATCAAAACATGATCAAATTCCAACAACAAAAAAATCATATATAATGATAATTTATAATATTTCACTATTCCATTTGTTTTTTCATTAAGCACCAATTCCAACCACAAAAAAAAAATCATATATAATAATAATTTATAATATTTCACTATTATTCTTACCCTAACCATGAATATTATATTAATTAATCTTCATTAAATATCATTAATACTTAAATTGATTCAAGTTAAGTTGAACCATATTTTGTATTGAGAGTTTTAGTACACTTTAATCCAACTAGTTATATTATATGTTTAACAATTATGTTACATTATTGTTTCACAACCAAACTACTCTACCAATTATTACAAAAGGAAAGGAATTATTTTGGATTCAAAGGTAAACACTTAATTTTTTATTAACAAATAAGTAAGAATTGAACTTAATTAATTTACTTGGTATTTTAATTTATTCCTAAAATAATCCTACCAAATCTTTTAGAGTTAATACCCAAAATCGTCCTCGACTATAGTGGTTTTTCTCAATTTCGTCCTAAACGACTTTGGTGACCTAATATCGTCCCAGACTTTTGTGTTTCGCTCAATTTAGTCCTCCATTTGTTATTTGTCAAATTGGTGTTAAATAAAGGGACAATTCAGTAATGTCAATATTGATCTCTCTTTACTTTCAACTTGTGAAGTGCGAAATTCCTCTTTCTTGTACGACTTACACCCAGAATTACTCTCGGACCTGCAAATCAAATTTTATATTCGCAGTTTTAGGAGTAATTCTGGGTGTAATTCGTAAAAAAAAAAAGGATTTCGCAGTTCACATGTCTATGAGTAAAGAGATGCCAATATTAAAATTACTGAATTGTCTATTTATTTAACACCAAATGGACAGAATAACAAATGAGGGACTAAATTGAGCAAAAACACAAAAGTCTGGGACTAAATTGAGCGAAACACAAAAGTCTGGGACGATATTAGGTCACCAAAGTCGTTTAGGACGAAATTGAGAAAAACCACTATAGTCGAGGACGATTTTGGGTATTAACTCAAATCTTTTAGAACAAGAAATAAGAACTTAATTTCTTCCATGGTATTTTATTCCTAAAATAATCATACTAACGTAATTCTAGCTACCTTTTCTATAATTTTAATTAGGAAACAAGACGAGGGGATCGGAGGATTTATATTCAACTTAATTATTAAAGGCACCGATATGATCCGCTCCACATACAGAAGATCGAAATTCTCCATCCATTGATCGCCATGGACTACAATTTCTTCCAGTGCCATAAACACACGCTGCTAAAATCATACAAGTTAGGGAAGCCATGGAGACCACACAAGTGCCCTCCAATATCGTCATCATCATCCCAATCCGACAGCCATTATCTTTCCTTTGAGTTTTGCTGGCAAACCGTACACAGGTACTTCAATCTTCCAGACGAAACCCCCAACACTCCTTGCCTTATTAAAACCAGGAAAGGATGTGAGGGCATTGTTTCCATCCTCGTGGACGGTCTTGAGTTCTTAAATGACAACAGCTACGCACTGCGGCTGGTGGATTCTCTCGTCTCCAACAGCAAATTTCGCGCCTGGGATTTGGAGGCGGCTTGGATAGTCTCAGTCGCGCGCATCTTTCTCCAAGCTAACCCACACTTGGGAACCATGCTCATCGATTTGCAAGTGGTTCGGGATCACTATTGTTACGAGAGCGTTTTGGTTCGCAACGTTATGGAGCGATCTTTAGAGGTGGAGATGGGCGTTGTTAGTGGATTGAAGCCGGCTAGCAAGGCCTCTCTCGAGTTGCTAAAGAGAGTGGATTTTGACGAGGCGGACATTGATGACCACCATAATTGCGTGGTGTGCCAAGACGAATTGTTCTCGTGCAAGGAAAAGGAAGTTGTTGATATGCCGTGTTCGCACATGTTTCATGGAGAATGCATCCTTCAGTGGCTCCAAATCAGTCATCGTTGTCCAATTTGTCGCTTTAAGATGCCAACTATCTAACTTTTTTCTTTTATAATATACTAGCTAGTTTTCATTGCGAATAAATTTCTGAAAGTATCATTTTTGTATACATTGAAATATTATCCATTTTTGTATACATTGAAATATTATCAATATTTTTTTTTATAAAATTAAATATTTTAAGAAATTTATCAGTTTGATTAACCGGTACAATATCAGTTTTAGAGGGAAACACCATCTCTAAATATTACCCAAACATAATTTTTGCAACACACTGATTACGCTTTATCTTGTTGTCACTTCCAATAGAAATGAATTTTTGACTAATTAACCACAATTAATGTTAAATTTTATATTATATATTTTTAATACACGCCAGCATCCCCTAAAGTCAAGGCCGTTTCAGCTCTTAGCGGCTACTAACTGGTCAACCAGGCACTCTATGAGTTGAGCGACCAACTAGGCACCCTAGGCGCCGATTCAGCCGAGTTGAGCGACCAACTAGACACCCTAAGTGCCGATTCAGCCGAGTTGAACCAACTAGACACCCTAAGTGCCGATTCAGCCGAGTTGAATGCCTAACTCGGCTGAGTCGGGCGTCGGGCGCCTAACTTAATGGAGAGACGTCTTTAGCAACTCGAGACACGCCTTGCTAGCCGGCTTAACGCCACTAATAACACTCATCTCCTCATCAAAAGATCGTTCCATAACATTGTGAACCAAAAGGCTTGTAAGAATCCACCCGCCGCGCATAGCTGTCGTCCTTTAAGAACTTGAGACGGTCCACAGGGATAGAAACAATGCCCTCACATTCGAATAATGCCCTCACATTCGAATAAGGTGAGGACTGGTGGGGGTTTCGTCTAAAAGATTGAAGTACTTTGTATTATTTGTCTACTTGTATAAAACCTTTTAATCCAATTATATGGTTTCACTCAAAGAAAAAACATGAAGAGTTATATTATGGACCTGATATATATATATATATATATATATATATATATATATAACAGTTTCAAACATATTTATATTTTTTTAACTTAAAATTATTATTATTTTTTTATACAAATAAAATTAATGTATAAAAATATATCATTATTTAGAAATGACGTACAACTATTATCATCATAATGAGCAAAGTTTAGAAATGAGTGAATATATACTTTGTTAATTTTTCTAAACTTTTTATAAGGCTTGATAAGTTAATCTTTAGACAATCTCGCAAAAACACTTGAAAGCTTGGTAAGGAATTTGATTCCTTGAGAAGTTGAATTGTTACAAATGAGGCCTTTAATTAAGGGGTATTTATACACATTCACCTACTTAATGGATGGTGGAGATCTTCTTAATCGTACAATTAGAATTTACTCTCTAGAATCCTCTCAAAATCTCTACACAACTCTAAGGTTCTAGAATGTTCTAAGCATCTATACAACCTCTAGTTGTTATGTACATGACTCTAGACTATTCTACAAACTATGAAATGTTATGTACAAGTGCTAGAAAGCTCTAAAGTGATGTAACAAACCTTTTAAATGCGTAACAAAGTTCCATGGGCCGTCATAGGCGTTACAAAAGTCTATAATAACTATTTTAATTTTTATTAATATGCATTTATTAATGAAATATTATTTCTAAATGTTTAAAATTCCTGTAACACCTTTAGTTTTTATTAATATTAACTAGTTTTTTACGCCTATTGCGTGATTGGGATAATGCCCAATTTTTTTTTTTTTTTTTTAAATAAGTACTTTAAAGTGTATCAATGCAATATTAAATTAGAATTTTGCATGCATAAATACTTGAATGTTGAATTTGCGTATTTAAATAGGTAATTCTAAGTTTACACATGCAAGATAATATAGTCAAGATTGATTATAATTGTCAATAAAATCATTGTATAGGTATGGTTGAAACCAAATACGGGACATAATGGAGAGCAAATAAAAATTAGGGTATAAAATATTAAATATATACTAATATTGAAGAGTTAAGTGCTGATTACCAAACAAGGACATTGCGAGTTAGTTTCCCACTTCAATTTGTTGTGTGATTTGAATACTCTTTTTGTCAATAAATTCACCAAGTAGTTAATATGATTGACTTAATTATATATTTTTTATTTTTTAAAAACAATTATTATTATTATTATTATTATTATTATTATTATTATTATTATTATTATTATTATTATTATTATTATTATTATTATTAAATATATGTATACCCTTAGGTCATTTTACATGTTAATCTAAACAGCTAATTTTTTTCAAATATCTTTTTACCAACCGTTAATATAATTCGCTTGTCAAATTCACTAATATAATCCGCTAACGCTAACCGCTAACTGCCGATTGTCAAACAAGGACATTGCAAGATAGTTTTTACTTCAATTTGTTGTGTGATTTGAATACTCTCTTTGTCAACAAATCCCTCAAGTAGTCAATATGATTGACTTTATTAATTATATTTTTCATGCTATTAATAAAATACTTGGTAAATAAATATAAAACATTATTTTGTATTATAACTTTGATATTTAATTAAAAAAATAATGCACAAAAAAGATAATAGACAATGTAGTGAATATAATTAATTGATGAATTTGAATGTAAAGAATTTTTACATTGGAGAAAAATAAAGACAATATAACTAATAAAATTACTTATCTTAATTAATTTATTGATAATGAATAATTTTTTTTAATAAAGACATTGTAGGGACAATGTAGCGAATATAATAAATTGATGAATTTGAATGTAAAGAATTTTTATATTGGAGAAAAATAAAGACAATATAACTAATGAATTTATTTATTTTATTTAATTTATTGATAATGAATAATTTTTTATGAATAAAGACATTGTAGACACATAATTATAAATTAAAGAAATGCATATGTATTATTTTTTGTTGTACCTACTAAATTATTATTTAATTTAATAAGAGGAAAATAGAGTACTAATTATGCCAACTTTGATTGGGATGTGGTTCAAACCTAAGACCTTTCTTATTGAAATCAATCAATGAGTAAGTTAAATAGTTAGCGGTGAACTAACAAAAATTAACGGAAAAGATAATATTTAACAAAAAAGTTAACGAATAATCATATTCATTAAGAATAAATTAGTAAATCTCAAGAAAAAATTTAAATCTGATCAATCTGAGTCATTCATTCGATTAAAAAATTTGACCGCCATTTTTTCTACCCATTATAGGCCTAACTCTCTTGGGCTCTTATTAGTATAGTAGATTATTAGTATAGTAGATATGTACTAGTATTTCCGCCCGTGCGATGCACGGAATGGATTTGTTGTAATATTAAGAATATTTGGATCCATATATAATTATTTAAATTAGAACATCAAATACTCTGTATTATATAATGCAATTGAAAATGTGGTTTGGAGCATTTGTGTGTTTTGATGTTATCATTGCTTGAATTTGAGCAAAAAATTGCTCAAATTTATAGTTAAAGTGTAGATGTATGCATGTGGTTCTCTAACTTTGGAGATTTTATTTATCATTGTTTAGTATTTTTTATAAATTAGGCAAATGTGCTCGTTCTCTAGCAACTCAGTTAGAAGAATGAATTGCTATCTTAATTCATTTATATGGAAGATATATTTTTTTGTCTAGATATATAACAATTTTTCATTAAAAAAAACATAATATCGACGATTGTATTTACACATTTTTGAAACCTCTTTGTAGACGACATTGGTAGTAACAACACAATCTCGTCCATCATCGCCTAGAGCTAACACCTTCAGTCCATCAGGATTAGAGTTGTCAATGCGGGCTAGCGGGGCGGGGCCAGCCAAAGCCCGCCTTTTAGTGGGGCGGGCTAAAAAGCCCGCCAATAATACGGGCCTAGGTAGGGGCAGCCCGCCCCCCTCCCCTGAGGCCCACGGGGCCCCGCCAAAGCCCGCCAGTTTGTTTTTGTTTTTTTTTTTTTTTGTTTTTTTTTTAATAATTATTTACCATGTGTCCCGAAAGTATAAACTCTAATGTTCTATGTTAATAGCTTAATTGTTATCTACTTAAAACACTTATCCATCACTTATCTAATACATCTAAAAACAACTACTACTCAAATATTGAAATATATTATAAGTTTATAACATACATTATATATAGTTGTAAAAAGTTCACAAATCATTCAAAATAAGTAAATAACTCAAATTAGTTCCCTCACATCATGACAACAATGACACCATAGAATCCAAATAGTCAATACACCACACTACATAAGTTCATAAACCAAACATTCAAAGTTCAAACTCCACAAAAGTACAAAACATACATAACTAATTAACTACATAATTTCATAAATTCATAAGTCCATTACATCATTCATAGGGGACTTTTAGTTTTTAGTTTCAGTTTTATTTTATTTTAGGAATTAGGATTTAGACTAAAAAAAAAAAGGAAGGAAGGGGGGGGGGGGGGGGCTGGCGGCCAAAAAAACCCGTTTCTAAAACGGGCTTTTAAAACAGGGTGGGACGGAAAAGCCCGACGGGCTAAACCCGTTTTGACGGCTCTAATCAGGATGGGTGGCTTGGGCGAAATATATATAATGGTAAAATATTAGTCAATTAACGATCCTTTTATATTTTATGTCAAATTAGTAATATCCAATTCATTTTCAGTCAATTATTTTTTTTATTTTTAGTCAATTAGTCAATTATAATATCATATGCAGTGATATTTTTACCTAATTTCTGTTCCATTTTTAATTGATGATGTATAATATTATTATTGAAGTATTTCTGTTCAATTTTTAATTTACCTTTACTATTGATTAAAATATACATTCACTATTTATGATGTATAATATTATTATTGACATATTTTCGTTCAATTTTAGTTTCGGTTCCAATTTTAATTAAAATGCAATGATCTAACCTTTTTTTTTTTTCATATTAGTCAATTATGGATCTTTTTTATTTGCAGTCAACTATTAATATTTATTTCTTTTTATATTCTCAGTCAATTAGTAATATCATATTCATTTTCAGCCAATTTTTTTTTTTATTTTTATTTTCAATCAATTAGTTAATTAACCAATTAGAATATAAAGTGCAGTGATATTTTTATCCAATTTTTGTTCCATTTTTAATAGATGATGTAGAATATTATTATTGAAATATTTTTGTTCCATTTTTAAGTGTCGTTGCAGTTTTAATTTACATTTACTATTGTTTAAAATACAGTGCCGTCCCTGGCCATGTTTGGCCAGGGCATGCGCACAGGACCCCAAATCTAAAAGAATATGTATATATTATGGAGTTATGTACACACATTTCATAGTTTGGTTGCTGTGCTCCCAAATTTTGGGGGCACTTTTATATAAAAAAAAATTAGTATATATTTATGTTTTATATATTAAATTATTAGTGTTGGTATAACTTATGTATAAAGAAATCTCGCAAATTATGCTGTGCAACCGTGTGCACCATGTATGGTGCACACGGTTGCAAAAACGACGTCGTTTTGACTAAAAACGCGCGTTTCACTTAAAAAAAAAAATTCAGGTTCGGTTCCCGGCAATTGCATTTTTGTGTGCATAATTTGAATTATATATCCACAAATTCATAACTATATATCCACAAATTTATAACTATATATCCACAGTGAATGAATAACACAAAATCCAGAATGAATGAACTAAATATCCACAATGAATTAACTAAATATCCACAATGAATGAACTAAATATCCATAAATTCATAACTATATATCCACAAATTCATAACTATATATCCACAATAATTCATAACTATATATCCACAATAATGCTGTTGAGGGGAATTGGAACTAATTTTTTTTTTTTTTAATGAGACACGCGTTTTTTAGTCAAAACGACGTCGTTTTGCAACCGTGTGCACCATGCAACCGTGTGCACCATGCATGGTGCACACGGTTACACAGCATAACTATCCATGAAATCTAGACGGTTTAAAATTCTACAAAGTTTACATTCCTAATTCCTAAAGACTTGATTTATGTATAGAGTTATAGTATTATAACTTATAGGAATTGAGGTGAGCCTATTTGACTATTGTAAAATTATTATATTAAAGAGTAAAAATTACTCATATTCCTATTATAATGCACACACGCAAGATTTGTATTCATAACGGAGGAATTCCGATCCGTCTCAGTAATCATTAATTGAAGTGCGTTGTTTGTGCATTTGACATCCTCAATTATTATTATTATTATTATTATTTTGTATTGTTCACTTTAAAAGGATGAAAGTATGTAAGTTAAATATTTTAATCCTTTAATTTTATTCAAAATTTTAAAATTATTAATTCAATAACTAAACCTAACTAGGGATTTTTTGATAGGTGAATACCAATCTAATTTCTTGTATTTTGATACTACAATTGCAATATCAAATAGTCTTGACTATTTTCATTACTGTTGTTTATGCATAAATAAATTTTTTAAAGTTGAAGTTATTAAAATCTTATTTATGATCAAGTACATTGTAAGAAAGACTTTGGTGAATGATTTTACATCTAAATATGCCTGAAAAAAAAAAAAGAATGTCACTTTTCAAGTGAAAATTTATGATAATTTTTTTTATAGATTATTATATATTTTGGTACAATATAATATATCTTCATTTGATTATAATATATTTTTATTACTTAAAATAATATCAGTTAGTCATTCTTTTCATTCTATTTTTTGTTTAGACTTTTCCTAATATAATTTTTAAGTAATCAATTTCAATACTAATATACAAATCTTATAATTTCAAATAAATGTACACTTTCAAATATTAAAATTGTTTATAATTTCATCATTAATTTTATTATTTAAATATATAATAAAAAAATTATCCATGCATCGGGTAATTTACTAGTTTACAATTATATAAAAAGGGGCTCATGTTAAATTTTCGCACAGGACCCAATCTTCTTAGGAACGACCCTGTTAAAATATGCCTTTACTATTAATGATGTATAATATTATTATTGAAATATTTCCGTTTCATTTTTAATTTTCATTCCATTGTTTAAAATTGTGAAAGATTTATGACATAATTGTGATTTGATGTATTATGCTGTGTAATATTATTAATAACATATTTTGTGTGTAATATTCATTTCCTTAATCGTTCATAAAAAGAATTAATATTCATTTCCATATAATTAAATAGTAATATAGTTATAAGAATATAATTACTAATTATATTTCCAGTGAAATATTAATATATTCATTTCATTTTTTCTTCATAAATAATTAATATAATTATAATAATATAATTGCCGATTATACTTTAAGTGAAATATGGATATATTCATTTATTTTTTCATTCATAGAAAGAGTTAATATTCATTTTCATTTCTTGTTGCTTCATATTTTTTTCCTAATATTTCATTTGGTGGTTACTAATTTTTTCGTAAGGAAAGCTGTGTTATATTTTCAATAAATTTTTAATATTAAATTCCTTTTTCATTTTGCATGATTCCCGTGCCTATTAGTAACAAATTAAAATATTAATAATAGATTTCCGTCTGTAAAGTTCTTTTCTATATAATTAATAAGTAATATAATTAACAAAAAATATAATTGCAGATTATATTTCTAGTGAAATATTAATATATTCATTTCCCTTTTCCTTAATAAATAATTAATATAATTAATATAATTATAATAATATAATTACCGATTATATTTTCAGTGAAATATGAATATATTCATTTCTTTTTTCGTTTAATTGTATGTGTGTGTGTGTGTGTGTGTGTGTATTAAAGGTGAGAAAATAGTAATACTATTAATTGTATGGATCTTTTTATTTTTTAAATTTATTAATTAATTGTATGAATCTTTTTTTTTATATTATTTTATTTTTAATTTTTTGGCCAGATTGAATTGTGGTAGAAGATGGCAGGTCATGGTTTAATATTAATTCTTTAGCTTTCTATATATGCGATTTTGTATATAGAATTATATTACCAATTACAAGTAGGTTATGGTTATGGTTATGGTATTTATTATATTACATATTAAGATGGCGGGTCACAGTTATGATTTTTATTATATTACCAATTAAAATTAGGGTTTTTATTATACTTGAACAATAATATTACTAATGAATAATAATATATGTATAGTAATTTGTCTAACTATTGACTTAATTACTATATATAAAAACAACCTAATAAATGTATAATAATATGAATAATTATTAGCATAATTAGATTAATAATTATTAGTGTACTAATCTGATCATTATTAGCTTATTCCTTAATTAACAAAATAATAATTTCTTAATTTTACTAAAATTTTTCAATTAATTACTTTATTTTAGAAAATAGTAATATAAATAATTATTAGCTTAATTAGAATAACAATTATTAGTATACTAATTTGACCATTATTAGTTGTACAATTAATTCCTTATGACAGATATATTATATACAAACCGAACCGGGGTTGTATCGCAGCCCCGGAGCACCAAGGTGGATCCCAAGACACCTCGGCCAAGGCACCTCGACCCAATGCACCTCGGCCCAAGCCACTTGGTGGTGGGCTCGGGTGGAGTAGCTCGGTTTTACCCGAGTTCGGGCCATAGTGAGCTTGGGTAGAGGAGCACGGTCCTGCCCGAGCTCACCGTGCGCTGACCCGACCTAGTCTTGTCCGGGCGCGGTCAGCGCGGAGATCTAACCTCCCGCCATTTTAGGGGGGCGGTTGAGGGGTTTTTACGTGTATAAAAGCCATCCCTTTGTCTTGTAAGGACACTTGATCATTATCTTACACACTTTGTCTTAAACTATCGTTCTAATAGCCTGACTATTATTATAATACAATCTACCCTCTCCCCGGCCTTACGACATCGTATTACTTATCTATCTATTTTCTATTAACGTTCTTATCCGGATTTAGTGATTCGGGTCCACCCCGAATAATTAAATCCAACACCTCAATTTTAGCAAAGTAATAATTCCTTAATTATACTAAAATATATTTAATTAATTCCTTAATTTTGAAAAATAGTAATATTTGTATAATATAATGTATGTTGTAAGAATATTCAGAATAGACAGAAAGTAGGGAGGAAAGCCAGTGATCTTCTCATTCATCGTTAGAATTTTTATACAAAGGTATCACCAAATATAAGGTAATAACAATACATATAAAAGGTAGTAACCTATCAATTACAACTACTACCATACATATAATAATGTCCATAATAATAATATTTATAACACTCCCCCTTGGACATTATTTGACATGATCCTGCCTTGTAAAAATTTGCTAGGAAAACCCTGTGGGAAAAACCTAGACAAAAGAGTATAAATGAATATATTCATGCCTCGTTAAAAACTTCACTAGGAAAACCACGTGGGAAAAACCTAGTTGAAGAAAAGAGTACATGATATTTGTAAGAACATATTTTGTACTGATTGCCTCATTAAAAATCTTAACTTAAGAAAACCCTGTGGGAAAAACTCAGTTAAGGGACAAATAGTACAATCATAAGCCTTCAGGGCACAATCGACATAATCTTGAGGATTTTGGGGTTTGTCTACTTAAACAATTATTTTGCAACTTTTCCCCATTTACATTACTATATCATACTCATGACTCGTTAAAAACCTCACTAGAAAACTTAGCGGGAAAACTAGTTGAGGAAAAGAGTGCATGATGTATGTGTATTCTTGTTTTAGATTAACTGCCTCATTAAAAACCTTAGAAGATTTAAAGAAAAACCCGTGGGGAAAAACTTAACTAAGAAAAAGAGTACAGCCGTTCGTCATCTAAGACACAATCTTCAGGATTGATTCATGTAAAATGATACTCCCCCTCAAGATAACAATCTTTAATTCCCATACATTAAATTTCCAAACTGTATAGAGGAATTTTGTAAATAAATATATACAACTGTCAATTGAATAAATATACTCTATAATAATCTCGTGACTCTTCTGGAGTTCACGTGGTATAATATTAGTATCATAGTATCTAGTCAAAAGGATTTCATTATATATCATTTTATTGACCCTTTATGGGACAATGAGGTAAATATAGTACAACCAGTTTTGGAACTTGGCATTATGGGGATACAAAAATAATAGTCATTACCCAAGTAGCCCATTGTATATTGGTTTGTCTAAGTATCCAATCAAAAATCATATATTGACTAACTGGTGTATAAAAAGTCTTCAAGGAAAAACTCGATCTTCAAGTCGAGATAATACTTAGCTTTCCCAAGCTTTTATTTCAAAAACTCCGTCTTTAGATATGGGCTGACATCATCAAGCTCTTTAGATATTTCATCGATGTTTACACTATAAATATTGACTGAGATAATAAATATTAAATAAGTTCATTATCAACCCTTTATCGAGAACATAATGGTACATATTATTCCTTCTTAATGAGGATAATAACTCCATTCGCAACTCTTTAAAGTGTAAATAATGACACATAAATACATATTCCTTTTTCGAGAGAAAAATACTCAGCCAATTCTTAATTATTTCAGGTCAAATAGAGACCTTAATATTTTAATGTTGCGATTTTCACTTTTTTCTCATTTTGAGAACTTAAAATCCTTGGGGGACTTTTGAAATTAATATTAGTTGCATATCTAAGTTTATTATTCTGCCAATAATATTATGTAGCGGAACTTAATGCCATTTACCGTGGGAGAGTATATTTGATTAAAATCAATCAAACTCGTTTCATATCTTATCACCTCGTTATTCTTGTTTTCCTTCCACACCATTTGTAACCTACAGGGTTAATACCTCAATGGTGTACGAAAGGAATATATTAGCGAGTTGAGTTGTATATGCCTTTAATTGCTCTCTTTATACGTTAATCAATCTAGGCACTTCTGGCACCTAGTTCTAGATCCAGATTATCATATAATATGAGCAATTTGAAGGCAATTGTGTTGTCGACAACTTATAACATTTTTCAAGAATTTCTCCCATATTTATAATTGTTCATGGCAATATTTAAGTCAACCAGATTCTAGACATTTCCTACAACTATTCAAATCACATCTGGTTGTCCCGCATCCCTAGTATTATGTTTGTTTGGTGCACCTATGAATTGACTAGGGTTTCTCGTCATCTGGACGAACGTCTCTAAGACAAAGTTTCTCGTCATCTGGACGAACGTCTCTAAGACAAAATTATTCAAGTTTTTCCAAGAGTGACAATGTTTATTTACTAGATCTAGTATTATGATTCTTATCTCTTTTCACCAACAGATTTCCTACACTTCTAGTGTCAAGGAGTATCGGTAGATATATTTGGTCCAAGTTGGGGAAAGTATATGGACCTAGTCACTCTTTTATGATCACTATGATCAATAGATATGTTTGACAGATTATTTGCTAAAGTCGCAAATATATAGACTATCTTTTGAACTTCTAGTTCAATCTAACTAGTACGTGAATTTCTTAACTAATGAAGATCTTCCCATTGCATGGAACTTCTCGGCATTTCATTAAATTTGGGCTCATCTCCCCCTAATGCCGTGAAAATGATCTTCATGATGTATGCAGTCAGCGTATCTATTGATCCCCTATAATGGACTCTAGGTATTTAAACAACAGACGGAGGTTTATAGCCCACATAGATACGCTGAGGTGGTGATACAATAAAATGAACTGCATACTAAGAATAGAAATGCAGATTGGGAAATGTTCAATTCTACCACGTACTATGTGTATGGGGGAATGATTACGATATGCAGTGAGTCAGATTTGAATTAATACAAATATCCCAAAAATAAATTATTTGGTAATTTCTCATTCACACATGCTTTATAATTTTCTCATATATGGGTAAGAAATTCTAATATCTGACTCATTATGTTTGCCCTAAGTGACCCAATTGTTCATGTCATAATTTAAAAGAATTTGGGTCTTTACAATTTTAAAAGAATCGCAACATATAAGTACTCAAAAGTATATGCAATCATATATGTCCAAATAGAGAAAGCATACATATTAATTAATGAAATTATATGAGTACACAACCATCTTAAGTAGGTTAAACGCCAAATAGATGTATAGATGGTGAGACCATTCAGGATCTCAAAAATTCATTTTATAAACGTATGAGAAGTCATCATCATCAAATATATACAACTAATTTGCTTCAGGCAAATTATTATGACATAATTTACTTCTAGCTTTCAAATACATAGCATCTTAAATAACTATATCATGTATTACTCAGTGACATGATCATAAAATATTTTAGATTGAATAACATAACACTAAAGATAGAAATTTAAGACTTTTCACGAGTCATTAGTCATCCAAAAATCAATCTCATTAGAGGTCTTCTAGACCTTTATTAAAACCGGTCCGATGACCCGGCACATTGCCAAGTAGGAAAGACTCAGAACTCATAAGGTACATTCCTATAAAAACTAAAATTTTGATGTCTTTTAAAAAAAATCAATGACATTCAAAATACTTATTATAATCTGGCCATGTACTACTACAGGAGTACAAGGTGACTATCCCATATGACAATGAGACCCACACTATTTTAAAATAATTTTACTTATGTACTTCTACAATAGTACAACGGATTCATGTACCATCCGAAAGGTACCATCCGGGAAGTAAAACCCGTCCAGAAAATTAAACATAGAGAAGTAAATTCTGAATTGTCAAATAATTCCGGGTGACCCACAAGAATTAACTTCTTAGATCATGCGTCCATTTTATACATTAATGGATCACAATAATTTATTGATCGTAGGATCATACGATCCTTCAGGGATCAACTTAGGCTCTATAAATCTTTTCCGATCAAATATTCATAACCGTGGATTTAGACCAAAAGGTGACAAATAAAAATTAGTGCTCTTAGTGTTTACCTTCTGGGCAAAACTATATTAAAAATTAGGCACTATTATCTTGTTTGAATATTCAGATTTGAGATTTATTTTAATATCCGAGACTCATATAAATAGATTTCTAAAATAAAGACTAGCACCATAAATAAGCTTAAACTTGGACAAATAATCAATTGACTTCTAAATAAATACCAAGTCAATTTTCATTAAGAGATTGGCCTAGTGCTGTTATATTCTAATTAGTGCTATGACTTGTCGCCTTCTGGGCAATGCTATATCTAAAAATTGAAGCTATAATCTCTCTTAAAACGTAGGGTGTGAGCTATATCACAACATTTTGGCTCATATCATGTAATTGTTATAACAAGAACAAGTTAAAGTTTAGCAACAATAGGTGTAACCTAACAAAACCATGTTTCCAGTGGCCTATAGCAAATAATTATTTGCCAACAAGAGACAACAAATTCTCTTATATGAGCCTAATCAATAGATTATATGCTAGATTTGTCAAATAAGGAGAAACATATTCAATATGTGATATAATTGTCCCTTATGTCTTGGACACCAAAAACTCAATTGAGTCATGCACATCCATTTTAAATAAAGAGTATCATGTTTGGTACACACAAAGCATGACATGACAAGAGATATTCCATTGTTCAATGATTAGTAAAGAATATGGGAAAAATACCTTTCACCGAAGATAAGGAGCATATGTGACTTGTATGGGCCACTATGCCAGGCTTTTACCCCTTTGTGTATGTTTTAATACGTGCAGTGTTTGAGGATGGTTTGGCAGTGTTCCCTAGTGAGAAAATACATCCAAATGCTCTTGACCACACACTAGTGTTGGGATTGAGCTTCCCTCCTATGTGGTAAATAGCTCAATTTGGACCAAGCCAATTTAAATTCACTATAATATATTTGAAGTTTGCTAACAATTATTTATTATTTTGGAGAATGGGATATGAGTAGAAGTTGGAGTAGAGGTTGGAGAAGAGATTGGAGCTGAAGTTGGATAGCAAGTTGATGAGATGAGGTTGAAATTAATTTAATATTCCCTTTTCCTCTTGTGACACCCCACAATCCAAATTCAATTAAGGGATTAATTAAGTAATTAATCCTAATCCAATTGGTAATTTAATTCCTTAAATTCCTGAAAATTCAATAGTCGGGGACTAGTAATTGACTAGTCAACCCAAAGTCAAGTGTTGTACCTAAAGCTTTGAGGATAGTACCCTTGCTCCCTTACACTTCCTTATTTTAGTAAGGGTAATAAATACATTTCACCTCATGTTAGTATTGCAAGCTAACCTAGAAGACACCATTCATTCTTTCCCTTACACTTTCTAAACTTGAGCTCCTCATTCTCTCTAAAAGTTAGATAGCTTTTCTTCAAAGCCAAGTTGAAGCTTTACAAAATCTTCAAAGGTTGTCTCCAAGATTTCACCTTTCCTACTCTTGAGCATCTAGGAGGGTAAGATCTATGTTCCTTTTGTGTTTTTAGTATTTTCTAAGGTGTCTTTTCTTAAAGGTGAAACTTTATGATCTTTTGGTGTGTTCTTGAAGTGGGTGTGGAGAGGGGGCCTTGTTAGGAGATTTGTGAAGTGTTTAAAGTGAAATTTTAGTCTTCAAGAGGTAACCCATGCTTTACAAAATCTATTTTGTTTACCTATATGATGATTTCTTGGATTCTACTTGTGATTTTGCTATGAAATGTGAGTGTTGATGCATTGTCTTGTGAAAATGCATATCTAGAGCTTGTTATTAGGGTTCATGTATGCCATTGCTTGTCTATTCCTTTAATTCAAGTCATTTTGTTGTACTTAGTGAGATTTGGCATGTTTTGGACTTGAATTTGAGCTTGGAGTTGAAAATCCCCGAAGGGATGTTTTTGGTACAGGTGTGTACCCGCGGGCGGAACGGCGGGTAGAGCTCCACCCGCAGGGTACGTGGCTTGGTGGGTGTGGTACCCGCGGGCGGTACCACGGGTGGGGGTCCACCCGTGGGCCCACCCGCGGGGTACAAAGTGGACTTGGGTGGGGATTTGTTCCCCGTGATTCTTTTGACTCGGTATTTGGTCTTTTGAGTTCCCAATGTTCTTTTGTAGAACTATTTGAGTGTCTTCTTGATGTTTCGTATGTCTAGAACTATATGGTAGGATTCCATGTAGGTTTTGGTATCTTGAATCGTGCTAAGTGTTCAACCTTGTGATTCGTTGAACCATGATGAGTCTTGTGTGTTCTTCGGAACTTCGTTTGGTTTACCCGTTTGATAAGCATGCTAGTTCGGTGTTTAAATGCTAGCGTGTGCGTTGTTTGTCCTTTCCTATTGTGGATGATGACTTGTGTTAATCATCGTTGGAGTCGGATTGTGATCTTTTCCTTGATTGAGTATGGTTTCATATCTTCGTTGTGATCCGTTGATTGATTCCTATTGTGGTGTGGTATGTGTGGCTGTACCTAGATTGCACGATTAATGGTATGGGACATTAGTCACCAAGGTACGGCAGTGGTCCTCGTGGTGGCCATGACGCGATTATGGAGTTTGTGACCTTTGTGTAAGGTTCACGTATTTGTTAAAGGGTAACATGTGTTACCAAGGCATGTGTTGCCATGTGTGATTGGTACCCTCGTGTACTATGAAATCGGTGGTATTGTTGGAGATTGTTGGAGTGGGGACGACGGTCCTCGGGGGAATAAGGTTGGATTTGGTAAGGGGTCCTTGATGTACAGGTTGGAACTAGCTATAAGGTTGGGGGTAGCCATAAGGTTGGAACCGGGCATAAGGAAGGCATATCAATTCGTGATGAGTGATGTCAGGAAGGCTTGTTTAGCCGTTGTTGTGTATTTCTCTATTTGTGACATGTGTTGTCACAAAGGCATGTGTTGCCAATGGTTGTGTCCTTATTCTCTTGTGTTATGCATGTCGGGTGGTAACCTACTGTGCGATGGTAGATTACGCCTTGAGCCATTCTTGTGTGTCTGTGTACTTCTGGATGTCTTGGGATGTGTTCCCTTATCGTTCTTGTGAGTGCAAAGAGTCTTTATGTTGTTGACTTTGTTTTTGGATTGATAGATTATGTTGTAGTTGTTTACGCCTGTGCGTTCACCATTGTGTGAGCGTGGCATAACACTCTATGTTTTCCATCTATTTCATGCCTAAGTCTTCCGCTGTGTGTGCTTTTATGATTAGAATTATCTGCATGTCTAAGGTTTAAATTAGTATGGAAAATCGGGGGTGCTACACATCTCCTATGTGGGCAGAACCTATCTATAAAAAGGGGATGCAGTGCTCATTCTTCATGAGATAGAGAATTCCACAATCTTCTACAATACACTTGAAATTCCACATAATTCCATTCGGCAGAGGCATCAAAGAGAAAGAAAACTCAATTTTTCTTTCTTCTTTCTTCACGGCAGTTCGCAGCAACGGCGGAAGGTTTGCCTAGCGGAAGGTTAGCTTGTATTTATTCCAGGCATCGTTTGGGTAATCTCGTAATATTTTTATTCATATTCACCTTGCTTGTGGTGGTTGAATATTTTGGGTACGAGATATTATTCCTTTTTTGGCCTGTGAATGTTAAATGATGTATTTGGCCTAGTGTTGTGTATTTGATGATTTTGGATGTTTCGCTCGTGTGGTAGCTAGGCACTTTGTACCCAAGATTTATTATAGTGGAATATTTTGGTGGTGGTGGTCCCATGGTTTTTTCCCGTGGTTTTGGGGTTTTCCACGTAAATCTTGTGTCCCTTATATCTGTTATTTGTTTTTGGCTATTCTGTACCGTCTCGTATTTGTGCTCTTGTCGGTTTTGTGATTTTCATTTGTCACAGATAGTAGGATTTTTCTAACAAAGTGGTATCAGAGCCCTGGTTGTTGATCGGGTACATTTGACATGGAGGCAAATACGATTAATATGATGCGCTTGAATGGTAGAAATTTTCACATTTGGAAGGCCAAGATGAAGGACCTCCTGTTTGTGAAGAAATTGCATCTACCTGTGTTTGCAACTGCAAGGCCAGAAAATATGTCAGATGAGGAATGGAACTTTGAGGACCAACAAGTTTGTGGTTATATTCGACAGTGGGTCGAATACAATGTTCTGAATCACATTGTCAATGAGACACATGCCAGGAGCCTATGGGATAAACTTGAGACCCTGTATGCTTCTAAGACAGGCAACAACAAGCTGTTCTTGTTAAAGCAATCGATGAATCTGAGATACAGGGAAGGTACATTGATTAATGATCATGTCAATGATTTTTAGGGTGTTCTTGATCAGTTGTCTAGCATGAGCATCAAATTTGAGGATGAGGTACTTGGTTTCTGGTTGCTTAATACTCTACCTAATCTTGGGAAACATTTTGGGTTTCTTTGACCAATTCTGCTCCCAACGGTGTTGTGACCATGGAGAATGTCAAGAGTGGTACCTTGAATGAAGAATCAAGAAGAAGATATCAAGACACCTCCACTTCTCAGTAAGATATTTTGGTTACAGACGATAGGGGGAGAAGCAAGCAAAGGGGTCAGAAGGGTAGATATAAAAGCAGAAGCAAGTCAAGGTCAAGGCACAAGGATCTCGAATGTTATCATTGTGGCAAGAAGGGTCACAACAAGAAAAATTGCTTCAAGTTGAAAAGGGACCAGAAGCAAGATAAGAAAGATGATCACACAGAGAACCAGGTTGCAACAGTTATAGCAGATTTACTTCTTACTTGTGATGAGAACGCCATCAACGTTGCATGCCATGAGACAACTTTGGATTGTGGATTCAGGCGCATCTTACCATGTTGCACCAAGGAAGGAATTCTTTACTTCATATACTCCAAGCGACTTTGGAGAGCTAAGAATGGGTGATGATGGTCAGGTGAAGGTGATTGGTACCGGTACAGTTTGTCTTGAGACTAGCAATGGCACAAAGCTGGAACTTAAAAATGTAAAGCATGCACCGGGTATCAGACTGAATCTCATTTCTACAGGAAAACTCGATGATGATGGTTTTTGTTGTTTCTTTGGTGATGGACATTGGAAAATCACTAAAGGCTTGCTGGTTATTGCACGAGGTAACAAGTCTTCCAACTTGTACTCTTTGCAAAGCTCTACTTCTGGTGATTCAGTGAATGTGGCAGCAAAAGAATGTGCATCAGAATTGTGGCATAAACGACTTGGTCACATGAGCGTGAAGGGGATTGATTACCTTGCCAAGAAGAATAAGCTTTCAGGGGTAAAGGAAGCTAGATTCGACAGATGTGTTCATTGTCTGGCGGGGAAACAGAAAAGAGTTTCTTTTATGAGCAATTCTCCTTCGAAGAAGTCGGAGCCACTTGAGTTGATACATTCTGATGTGTGTGGACCAATGAAGGTTAGATCACTTGAAGGTGCATCTTACTTTGTGACCTTCATTGATGATTATTCTAGGAAACTCTGGGTTTACACTTTGAAGCACAAAAGTGATGTGCTTGGTGTATTTAAAGAGTTTCATCGCCGGCTACGAAGGTCGATCGCCTGCTACGACACCTCTCCTGGCTCAATCGGCGGTCAACTTCACTTCTCCTCTAGCACGATCGGCGTTCGATCTGGCGATGCACTGGTCGTCCACACGCTTAAAGATTGTTGCGCTAACTGCATGCGGCTATGAAGGTTCTATTGCGTCCTCTTTGACCATTATCTGCGTCATCAAACGCTGCCGTCAACACGGCTTGGTTTTGCCGCGGTAGTTTCGCGACGGAGGCGGTGGTTTCGCTCCTCGATAGTGATCTCCGGCCGAGGATATAGATCGGGTCGATTTTAAGGGAAGGCGGGTGGAACAAATCAGACATCTCCGAGATTGCAACCGATTCCGCCGCTAGTTTCTTCGAAGAAATGATAGTGCTTTTAGACAACCAAGAATATTCAGAATAGACAGAAAGTAGGGAGGAAAGCCAGTGATCTTTTCATCGTTAGAATTTTTATACAAAGGTATCACCAAATATAAGGTAATAACAATACATATAAAAGGTAGTAACCTATCAATTACAACTACTACCATATAATAATAATAATAATAATAATAATAATAATAATAATAATAATGTCCATAATAATAATATTTATAACAATGTAAAATTATTAGCTTAATTAGAATAATAATTATTAGTGTTAATTAGTATGAAGCCATTATTACAATAAATTCCTTAATTCTTTAATTTCTTAATTAGAATAATCATAATTGTAATTACAATTAATTAATTAATTGTATGAATCTTTTTATTTTTTTTAAATTTATTAATTAATTGTATGATTTTATTTTATTTTATTTTAAATTTATTTTCTAGACAGTATTGTTGCAAAAGAAGTCTCTCCGCAGCTCACGATCCTTTAAATCCTTAATTATATTCTAAAGCATTATATATATATTTTTGAATTTTAAATTTTTTTGTTTTCATTTTATCCTAGACATTCAAGAGTTTTTTTTTTTTTTTTTTTTTTTTTTTTGAAGAATGCTAATAGATTCACTGATAGTTGAAGGTATATAACAGTACTGTATAATATGAAATTAAACCAAAATCCAAGTTACTTTATATCTATTAACCCAAATTTAGATTATATCAAAAGGAAACATAGATTTAAATAATTTCATCTAAGAGCTTGTAAATATGGTGACTGCTTTAGTAACGTTCTTTACCAATTCGCCAGGAAGAACCAATCTCACGCCAGTCTGCATCTCGCGAGAAGTGATGGTCAGCTTCTTATTGTAGCGGGCCAAGCAAGTCGCCTCTTGGGCGAGCTTCTAGAAGATATCGTTGATGAAGCTGTTCATGATGCCCATGGCCTTGCTAGAGATCCCGATGTCAGGATGGACTTGCTTCAGCACCTTGAAGATGTAGATCTTGTACATCTCCGATGACTTCTTCACCCTCTTCTTCTTCTTATCTCCGGTCGCCGCGGCTCCACCCTCCTTGGGGAGCTTCTTCTTGGCCTTGGGCTTCTTCTCTGTCCGAGCTTTCTATGCCGGAGCCTTCTCTGCCGCCACCTTCTAGTTTGCCTTCGACCATCTACGCTAGAGATAAAACACAAATTATTTTTAACACAATTTAGTTTTTGAGAAGAAGAGTATATAGCACAAACTATAATAATTATTCTAGTAAAATTATATATGTTTTATTTTTTTTTTTGTGTGAAAAGCAAATAGGAGTAAAATTATATATGGTTATTTTAGTAAAAATAATTGATTAGGCAATAAATTTAATGAAAATATATATGATTAGTCAATAAAATCAATAATTTTAACTAAAATAATTATGATTTTGATTTTACAAAAATGCTCTTAAATTTTGGACGGGAAAATGGTAGAAGGAGGATTTTACTTTTAATTATATATAGATAGATTTTATTTTATTAAATATTTGAAAATAATTTTTAAAATAAAATTAATTTCATTATATCTTAAGAACCTTATAAATAATTTTAGAAATTTCCAACAAATTATATATATATTTTTCAAATGTTTAAAGTTTCTAGAATAAAATTAGTTTTTAATTCATTTTTCAAATGTTTAATTAAGGAAAATTAGTTTGGAAAATTTAAAAATAGCTAGTGTTCTAGAATAAAATTATTTTTTAAATTAAATACTATTTCTAAATGTTTTATTAAATTAAAAAGACATATTAATAAAATTTAAAAATGTTGTGGCCGGTAGAGTATTTTGTTTTCTAAATGTTTAAGTTATTAAATAAAAAAAAATTAAAAAAAATGGGTCGTAGTAGAATGGCTATGATTTTAAAATGAGTAATGGTGAATACCGCTCCAGGGCTTTCAAGAACCGCATCAGTTTGCTAAGGCACTATCTTGAAATCAAGAATTACTCCAACGATCATCAGCTAAGGATCCAAAGTGCTCTATATTTTGTACATTTATAATTTTTTTAAAGTATATTCTAAATATTTTTTCTTCTACTATTTTTATTCTCACTATAGATGTAAAATACATACACATACATACATACATATGTGCATAGATAACTTTTGTAAATATACTTTAATTTAATAATAATTTTTAGGGAAAATTGCATTTTTCGTCCCTAAGTTATAAGGTAATTGTAGAATTTGTCCCTGAGTGTTGGTCATGCTCAATTTTCGTCCCTAAGTTATCATTGGTGTTGCACTTTTCGTCCCTGAGTTATAGAGTAATTGTAGAATTTGTCCCCGAGTGTTGTTTATGCTCACTTTGCGTCCCTAAGTTATCATTTGCGTTGCACTTTTCGTCCTTGAGTTATACTAAAATTGCAATTTTCGTCCCTAATCACTACTACATAAATGGTATACTACGTAACTTAATAGACGGATGTTTTTTAAATAACCACCGCCTTATATATTTTGTTATACTACGTCATTTAATAGACAACGGGTTTTTAAATAACCGCCGTATATAACTTAATTAATTTTTTTTTATGTCATACACTTTAAATAGCCACTGACGGTTTTTTTACACATACACGACAGTTTTCGAAGTGTCGCGCGTGTAAGTGACTGCCGTTGTAAATATACACTTTCTACGACGGTTTTAGAAATCGTCGTGTATGTTAACTATATACGGTGGTTAAAAAACTGCCGTGTATGTCGTCAACTATATAGGTAGTTATTTAAACAACCGTCGTCTATTAAGTGACGTAGTATAAGTGTATAACACAATATATTAGACAACGGTTATTTAAAAAGTGACGTAGTATACCATTTATGTAGTAGTGATTATGGGCGAAATTTGCAATTTTAGTATAACTCAGGGACGAAAAGTGCAACGTCAATGATAACTTAGGGACGGAAAGTGAACATGACCAACACTTAGGGATGAATCCTACAATTACCTTATAACTCAGGGCCGAAAAGTGCAATGCCAATGATAACTTAGGGACAAAAAGTGAGCATGACCAACACTTAGGGACGAATTCTACAATTACCATATAACTTAGGGATGGAAAGTGCAATTTTCCCTAATTTTTAATGAATAATTAATGTGCATATATTTTAATACGACTTTTTTATTTAAAAATTTTAACTTCAATTTATTTTAACTTTTTTTTTTTAAATTAACATTTCACTTTTCTTTTTTTTCCATAAATTTTGTAAAAGAGTTTTATTTTTCATTTATATATTGTTTAATGTGGAATATATGCACCATTGGATTATTGTCAAAAAAGTATTTATGTTCAATAATTTATTATGGTATTTGGTATATATCATTGTTAAAATTTAATTATAATGAAGAAAAAATTGTATTTTTTTAAAAGCTAAATCTTATCTTTTTGAAATACAATACCAACTAAGTTTAATGCACTTTACTAAAAAAAATTATGGTAGATAATAATTTTTTTTTTTTTGAAATAAGATAATAATATTTTCTATAATTAAAAATATATTAAAATTTAATCTTCTAATATTTATAAGATTTATGTGTTTATTTATTTATTTATTTATTTTTTATCATTTATCTTACTTACTTTTTGTTATTGACTGGACATTATTCAACAACACATGGTGCAGTTTCTTAGATTTTAAATTTGATACTGGATAACTCTATTCCGTTTTATTTTCATGTTCACTATATATTTTGTGCCAATGGTTTGAATTAGTATTTGATGTTTATATTGTAAGGGTATATTAGAGATTTAGAGATTTTTAAAAAAAATTATACTACTCTGTATGTTTTTTTGTTTTTTTTTGAATACTACTAACTTTGTTACAGAATGTAGGGGGTGTATTCAATCATGATTTTTGTAGACTTTTAAAGACTTTTAAAATAATAGATTTTAATAAACTTTGATTGACTTTCATAGAGTTGTTCAAAACTTTTTAAAATTTTATAAGACTCTATAAAAGTCTATATAAAAAACATCCATAGACTTTTATTAACTTTTTATTTTAAAAAGTCTACAAAAGTCATTGAAATTCTAAATTGAATACATCCTTATAAACTTTCAATGATTTTGATTCTTATCATTTATAATTTTCTTACAAAACATTTATAATATATCATAAAATTCTTCTTATTATATAGTTCTTCACTCACATCAACATTCTCAACATTATTATTTTTATCCATAGTATGCTGAGACTTATATGCTAATTAAATTACTTATATATATTATTAATAAACATAAAAAAAAAACCATTTCATTAGAAATTCATAACAATATTGAAACAATAAAATTTATACTAAAAGACTTGATCAAATAAAATATTTAAAAATATATATAATTACAAGTTGCATAAAATAAAATAAAAATAAAAATACAATATTAGTAATATATATATATATATATATATATATATATATATATATATATATATATATATATATATATATATATATATATATATATATATATATATATATATATATATATAAATTATACTTGATATATTGCTAGGCATCACACATAGAACTATTATTTGCAATAACAATTTGAGACTGTGAACAACAATAAGGTGCTACTGTTTTCAATCCCAAATTGTTGTTACAAACAGTAGTTCGCCATTCGTAGTAACTTATTGTTAAAATAAAAAATAAAAAAAGGAAAAATATATATTACAAATATAAACATAAAAATAATAAAAATCAAAATATATAAGTATTTATATGAATATTATGAAAAATATACTAAAATTTGGCAATGAAAAATTTGCTTTGTTCATGTATTTAAGGAGAACTAGAGAAAGTTAGGGATAAAAAAATTCATAGAAAAAATAAAAATCAATATAAACAAGCAATAATGAAGTAAAAATAATATTATTTCGAATTTTTAGACGAAGATTGTAAATTTTAGGAGAGAGAAAAATTGGTAGAGGTTAGGTATGAGAAAAATATAGGATAATGAAGAAAAAAATAATTTTATTAAATATAAATAGGTTTATAAAGTTTAAATAGGGAGAAAAAATAGAGTTTAAATAGAGAGAGAAAATATTCAAAGTTGTTAAAAAGAAAATTTTGACATCTTGGGGTTGATGGTTGGATTCAACTATTTATATTTGAGAAGGAAAAGTCTACAAAAGTCCTAAAATTAAAAAGTCTACAAAACTTCATAACTTTTTGAATACCACATGACTTTTAAAGACTCTTTAAAAGTCTCAATCGAATACCACACGACTTTTAAAGACTCTTTAAAAATCTCAATCGAATACCACACGACTTTTAAAGACTCTTTAATAATCTTGATTGAATACTGCTTGACTTTTAAAGACTCTCTAAAAGTTTGAATTGAATACCTCCAAACTTTTAGAGTTCATAAAAGTCATGATTGAATACACCCCTCGTAGTATCTGAGTCAATACCGGAGTCACTTCGTACCACTAAACTACGAGGTCATTGGCACTTTGTATGTGTTTAAACAAACCAAATGTTTGAAATAACTTTTTCAGAAGTCTCTCCCAACTTAGGGTTTCTCTCTTTTTCTCCCTATTAGGGTTTCGCATATACCGTACGTTTTTCTTGCTACGATAGATCGTCGGAAACGGAGCTGCTGCATAAGACGCCTGCCTCTGTCGTAACTATGGCTTCCATGTCGTACCAGCAGCAACACGACTTGCAGCAGCGTGATGAGGAGGTCCTGGCCGAACGGTGGGGCGACATGTGTATAGAGGACGAGGAGGAGGGAGTAGCGGCCGAGAATTTGTTCCATCCGGTCGAACAGGAGGGGGCGAAGGTGTATTCGGTTGTGGGTCGTTTTCTGACTAAGAAGATGATCAAAGTTGAATACATGCGACAGGTTATGGCCTCGGCATGGCAGCCCGTGATGGGGTTACGGGTAACGGAATTGCATTCGAACTTGTTCTTGTTTGCTTTTTATCATGAGACGGACATGACCCGGGTGCTTCAAGAGGGGCCATGGTCGTTTGACAATCACACACTGGTTTGCCGGCAGGTCTGTGATGGTTTTTTGCCGGGGGAAGTTAAATTTGATACTGTGGATATGTGGTTACAGGTTTATGACCTACCTATGGGATACACGTCCAACGCAATTCTGGAGCAGGTTGGTAATTATGTTGGTTCGTTTATTAAATGTGATGATCGTCAGGTTGGAGGGCCGTGGAAAACGTTCTATCGTGTGCGGGTTGCGGTCCCAGTGGACCGACCGCTCAAGCGAAGGATGAAGTTGATACGCCGTGATAAAACATGGGGATGGGTCAATTTGAAGTATGAACGCCTTCATAATTTTTGCTATTGCTGTGGTATATTGGGGCATCTTGAAAAGTTTTGTGTGAAGGCTAGGGTTTTCGGGATCAAGCCGGAATTTTATCCGTACGGAGCCTGGATGAGAGCAGGAAATGCCAAGGGACTGAGACCTGTTGGAGCGTCGTGGCTCTTACCACCAATTGGAGCTACGCCGTTACCGTTAAAGGCACAGTCTGGTGTGGAGTTATCGAGTGGGGATGGAATGACTGATGTACACATGGCAGCAAGGGGTGACGAGGTTGATGAGGATGTGGTGGCTACATCCAAAAGGCGCCGTGCTGGTTCGGTGTGTGATGTGGATGGGGAGGCTCTACCAGTGGGTGAGGCGGTGGCAAACAGTAATGTGTCAAAAACTTGCAGATGGCGGGTCTTGGTTCCCAGACCCGCCCGACACAATGAGTACACTAAGCTGGAACTGTCGTGGCTTGGGCAATCCACAGACAGTTCGTGAAATTGAGGACGTGGTGTCCAAGAAGAAGCCTGATTTTGTGTTTTTAATGGAGACTAAAGTAGGAAGGGACTATGCGGAACGTATTCGAGTAAAGATTGGTTATGAAGGGTTATTTTATGTTAATCCGAGTGGTGATAGAGGTATGAGTGGTGGACTGGCAGTATTGTGGCGGAGAAATAGCACAGCAAGACTCATAAGTTATTCGAAGAACTATGTTGACATGGAAATCAGTATGACTGGTTTTCCACACTGGCGGATGACTTGCTACTATGGCTTTTCGGACAGAAATAGACGTAGGGAGGCATGGGATCTCATTAAATCCTTAAAGTCGCAATCAGATCTACCATGGGTCATGATTGGTGATTTCAATGAGCTCCTGTACCAGTATGAAAAGAGGGGGGGCAATCCGCATCCGAATTATCTGCTTCGTGGGTTTGGGGAGGCGGTGGAGTATTGTGGTCTAACTCAATTGCCGATGTGTGGGTATCAGTTTACATGGGAGAAAGGAAAGGGCACAGACAGATGGATAGAGGAGAAACTGGACAAGGTCCTGACCACAGGTGCGTGGTGTGATATAGTGCCTGGTGCAAGAGTGGCCAATTTATTAATGAGAAAGTCTAACCATTCCGCTCTCTTCCTAGGTATTCATGATCCTATAGGAAGTAGGGGGCCACACAGGAATATTAGACCATGTTGGAAGATATGTATCGGCTTACTGTGTGCCACCACAGACTTGTTTCTCACCACTTATGGCCGAGGCCCTAGCTTGTAAGGAGGTTTTGTCATGGCTCAAACAGCGGGATGAACGGTATGTTCAGATTTATACGGATTGCCAGACTTTACGATCCTATCTAGACTCATCTATCCGACCTCGGTCGTATCTTGGCTGCGCTCTTGATGAGTGCAGAAGACTTATAGCTACGTTTAATTCCATCTCAATTAATTTTATTCCTAGATTGCAGAACGCTATGGCGCATGATTTAACATCGACTGCCTTTAATTATTTTACTACTATGTATTGGGACGTGGTTCCCCCTGACTTTATTTTGATTCATACATAAATACAACCAATTTGGTTTTTCAAAAAAAAGAAATAACTTTTTCAGATAATTTAATTGTTGCGTGTCTAAAATAATTCCAAAATACTAATTAATTTTCTCAACCAATATATTCATTGTAAGTTATATGGTAATTGTTTGCTTCTTCATCGTCCCTACTTGTTAATCATGGTCACTTCTCATCCGTAAGCTATAATTGACGTTGCAAATTTCGTCCTTTTTTCTAACAAAACATCAGAGACGAAATTTACAATGTCAATTATAGCTTAGGAATGAAAAGTGAGCACAACCTGTTAGAAAGGAGACGTATTTTCAACGTCACCTTAGGAACAAGAAGTGAGCATAACCAACGAGCTAAGTAGAGACAAATATTACCATTACCCAACATTGAACAAACAGGGATTAATTAACTCTTCAAACTAAAGAGTGTCAAGTGACTCCCAGAGTTCTCCCAAACACTTCAGTAGGCAATTAAGCAGGCAGACACCGTTAGCTTGTTTCAATAATATACTATAATTAAAGGGCCATCTTCAAAATCCCAATGAAGTGTTCAGAGGGACTCCAGGGGAAACCTGACTACTTTTCTTATATGCATATATTTTTTTTTTCAGAGAAAAGATTTTATTAAGGCTTGAGGAATTTCATTCAACATGGCCACCTATTTATAGTTTGCTTGCAAGCTAGCCTTGGTGAATTTTACTATATATATATATATATATATATATATATATATATATATATATATATATGAGCGTCACAACACATATTCATCACATATAAATATTCGCCCTAGACACTCATTGTTTTTCAAGGAATTGTTCATCACACGTGTTATGAAAATGGAAGTTCATCCATCATGCTACGTAATTGGTGGGCCAATGAGGCATTGTCTGATAACAAAAACAAAAAGGCATGCAGTTGTTGAACCTAGTCTAGATTGTGGGTTGTATACTTGTATGAAAGATCAGAAGAGAATAAAATTAAATGTGACCACAAATCTTTTCACTATGCATCTTTCATCTTCCTGACTTCTTTTCTAATTTCTACAAAAAAAAAAAGAAAAAAAAGAAAAAGAAAGCTATATATTTCTGATCCCAAAAGCCAAATTCTCCCCAGATATATATGTTTTACTAGGGAAAGCCTAGCTTTTGCTGCATGCTGACAATTGAACAATTCTGATATAATGGTACCAGAATATATAACTTTAACATTGTAGATTTGTAGCGCTTATGCTCTATCCTTCATCTAGCCCAGAGTTGAGGCCAGGTACAATGGCTCAAGCTCTGCAGCTTCAATTCTTGTTCAAAGCTATGTAAATTGCTCTATTAAAAATACATGCTGGCTTGGTACACGTTCATCATTGCAAGACCACAAAAAAGTATAGATCCAGATATAATCCACTTCAACGAAAGAATAAACAATATGATCATTCTAAAATTAATGAGCATGCCTAGGTCCTATCATTCTATAGGTCCGGGGCATGACAAAAAAATAGGCCCTATTAAAATTAACATATAATTTTATACTTCAAATTTAAATTACATAAGGAAAAAAAAAAAAAAAACTCCGTACTAATATCAAATAACTTGAAATAAGATTAACAAATTTTAAAATTTTTTACAGGTACACAACAATAATTATGAAAAAAATTATAGATACTTTTCTAAATGTAAAATAATTAATAACAGCATCAGTACCTTCATACATAAATAATTATAATTTTTAAAAAATAAAAAAATTTAGAATTAAATAAGTTTGCAAACAATAACATTGTTATTATAAATTTATAGTAAATAATAAATTAACTATTAATAAAAATTTATAAAACAAAACTTACATTGACGGAGCTAAACATGTTTTGTCTGAGGGCGAGAACTTCAAAATATTTCAAAATGCAATAAAAAATATTTATATCACAATATGAAACATAATTAATTGGATAAAATGATTTGAATATAATTATTTTTTTAAAAAAATTGTAATTTTTGTCCCTAAGTTATATGGTAATTGTAAAATTCATCGCCTTACTTGCATTATTGATCATGCTCACTTCTCATTCATAAGTTATAATTAAGGTTGTAAATTTCGTCATTTTTCTAATAAAACATTAGGGAAAAAATTTACAACATCAATTATAACTTAGGGACGAAAATGGACGAATTTGCAACGTAAGTTATAGCTTAAGGACGAGAAGTAAGCACAATCAACAAGTAGAGAAAAATCTTACAATTACTCAAGATCGAACTTAGAGACGAAAATAGAAGTGCAATTTTCTTTTCAAAAAAAATAATTGGTGAGAAAGCAACCAAGCAGCTCTTAGGTTTCTGAAACCTACAACACTGAACAAACAAGGATTAATTAATTCTTCAAATTAAAGAGTGTCAAGTGGCTCCCAGAGTTCCCCCAAACACTTCAGTAGGCAATTAAGCAGGCAAGCACCTTTGTTTCAATAATATATAATTAAAGGACCATCTTCAAACTCCCAATGAAGTGTTCAGAGGGACTCCAGGGGAAACCTGAGTACCTGACTACTTTTCTTATATGCATTTTTTTTTTTTTTTTTTTTTTTGCAGAGAAAAGAATTTATTAAGGCTTGAGGAATTTCGTATTCAACATGGCCACCTATTTATAGTTTGCTTGCAAGCTAGCCTTGGTGAATTTTACTTTATATATATATATATATATATATATATATATATATATATATATATATATATATATATATATATGAGCGTCACAACACATATTCATCACATATAAATATTCGCCCTAGACACTCATTGTTTTTCAAGGAATTGTTCATCACACGTGTTGTGAAAATGAAAGTTCATCCATCATGCTACGTAATTGGTGGGCCAATGAGGCATTGTCTGATAACAAAAACAAAAAGGCATGCAGTTGTTGAACCTAGTCTAGATTGTGGGTTGTATGAATTGAAAGAAGAGAATAAAATGTGACCACAAGTACGTCTTTTTATCTTCAATTTAGTTACACCATGCATCTTTCATAATTTCCACAAAAAAGAAAGCTATTTATATATTTCGGATCCCAAGAGCCAAATTCTTCCCAGATATGTTTTACTAGGGAAAGCCTTTTGCTGCATGCTGACAATTGAACAATTCTGATATAATATAATGGTACCCGAATGACTTTAACATTGTAGCGCTTATGCTCTATCCTTCATCTAGCCCAGAGTTGAGGCCAGGTACAGTGGCTCAAGATCTGCAGCTTCTTGTTCCCAGCTATGTAAATTGCTTTATTAAAAATACATGGTGGCTTGGTACAAGTCCATCATTGCAAGACCAGTAGACCGCAAAGTCCAGATGGAGATATAATCCAGTTCAACAAATTAAAAGAATAAAGAATTAGATCATTCTAAAATGAGTAGGCCTGTGCAAACCCGGCTCTACCCGAGAAATCCGCCCGACCCGAAATTCGAAACCAAGCCATCCGACCCGATCCGCATCCGACATTCCATATCCGATCCGCAGCCTATACGACGTCGGATAAAGCACTTCGGATAGGGTTTGGTTTTTTTGTATCCGACCCGTCCGATTATCCAAAGTTTCCTAGGGTTAGGATTTAGGTATATGCTACACGATGTCGTTAAAGGTTAGTATATATGTATGCTGAACGCTTGTGCATGCCATTTGCGCAGCTCTCTTCTCTGAGACTCTCAGCTCTCTTCTCTGTTCTCTGACTTCTCTCTACTCCTCTCAATCCTCTCATCCTCTGAGTCTCTGACCTCTCTCTACTCTCTAGTCTCTACTCTCTGAGAGTCTAAGACTCTGAGTCTCTACTCTCTAGTTTCTCTATCTGAGACTCTGACTTCTCCGATACTTTGATTGTATGATTGTCCGGTGGTCGGTGGCCTTTGGTGACTTGTTGAGTTGGTGGTGGACTGGTGGAAGCCCTTCTCCAGTTCTCGTGGTGATTATTGATTAGAGGCCCTTGTTCTCCGGGGAATATTAAGGGGAAACCAAGTAAAGCACAAACCCTCGTTTTTGTTTTTATTGTTTGTTGGTTTTTTTTCTCTGCATGTTCAGATGTTCGTATATTTATGTTATATTATGCTATGTTGTGATCTATTATGGTGGAAGCACAAACCCTAGTTTTGTAGTTGTGATTTACTCACCCGTAGTCTTATAGATTGTGATTATGCTATGTTGTGATCTATTATGGTGGAAGCACAAATCCTAGTTTTGTAGTTGTGATTTACTCACCCTAGTCTTATAGATTGTGATTTGTGTGGACTGTGATAATGTGGTCTGTTGAGAAGTTCCATATTGCATGTCACTTGTGTCTAATTTGTGATACTTTTGATAGTTTGATTAGGGTTTATGTGATTGTGATTTCTGTGGACTATGATAAATTGATAATGTGATATTGTGATCTGTTGAGAAGTTCCAGATTGCATTTCATAGTGTCACTTGTGTATAATTTGTGATACTTTGATAGTTTGGTTAAGGTTTCTGTGATTTTGATTTGTGTCATTGTGTGGACTGAGATAATGTGATCTGTTGAGACTTGAGAAGTTCCAGATTGCATTTATTGGTCGAAGCCATTAAATGATAATATTTGCATATTTGCATAAAAGTTAAAGGCTTGAATATGAAATTATCAAGTTTCAAAATTGAAATTTCCATTTATTGGTGGAAGCCATTAACTGAAATCCAGATAATGATGAACTGGATACAGTTCCTGAATCTGGATTTTTTTCATTCTTTGACTATGTTTATGTATGTATTACCCTTAATTGAATGTAAATATGTAAATATGTAATAGTGAAAATGTGAAATCTTGATAAATGATGACACAAACAAGTGTCTGAATCTTGATTTCTTTGTATGTTTATGTGATTGTTGCCTTTGCTGAGTACTTGAAGTACTTGTATTTGTTGGACCTTTAATTGATGCCCATCATTTTAGATGGAGAGCATCAATCTTCCTGATTATGGACCTCAACCCTCAACTCAAGAGGGACATGGAGGACAAGCCCAAGGCACTGAGAATCCTGCTCAGCAACCTCAGGTTACTCTTGCTGTTCCTGCAAAAAAGAGGAAGGTGGTTGAGTCTAGATCTCCAGTCTGGGATCACTTTGAAAAGATCAAAAACTCTGAAAATGTAGTGGTTAAAGGCAAGTGCCTTTACTGCCTGAAAGTGTTTGTCTGTGAGTCTAAGAAACATGGCACATCATCTTTGAAAAATCATATGCTGGCATGCCTTAAAAATCCTGTTTCAAAGGATACTAGGCAGCCCCTTCTCACATTCAATACTGTTTCAACTTCTGCAACAAAGGCTCCTGTGGGGGTTTTGGGGACATGGGTCTTTAATCAAGAGGCCTTTAGGATGGCATTGTGTGAGATGATCATCATAGATGAACTCCCTTTTAGGTTTGTTGAGGGTCAGGGGTTCAAGAAGTTTATTCTTGTAGCTTGTCCTAGGTTTCAGATTCCTTCTAGGTGGACTATTTCTAGGGATATCTACCAAATTTTCCTAGATGAGAGGTTGAGTCTTAAGAAGCTGTTTAGGGTGGGCACCCAAAGGGTCAGTTTAACCACTGATACATGGACTTCGGTCCAGAGGATTAATTATATGTGCATTACTGCACATTTTATTGATGACCAGTGGAAGCTTCAGAAAAAATAATTTCCTTTGTCCATGTTTCTTCTCATAGGGGGGAGATATTTCCAAAGCCTTAGAGAGTTGTCTGTTGGAGTGGGGGATTAAAAATGTGTTCACTGTGACAGTGGACAATGCTTCTTCTAATGATACAGCTATGGGATTTTTTAAAAGCAAGTTGTTGTCTTGGGGTTCTTCTTCTGTTAGGGTGCAGTATATGCACATGAGGTGTATAACCAATATCTTAAACTTAGTGGTTCAAGATGGCTTGAGGTTTGCAGATGAGTCAGTAAAAAGGGTGAGGGATGCAGTGAGATGGGTTAGGAACTCACTTGCTAGGTTGAATAAGTTCAGAGAGCTTGCTGAACTCATTGGGGTGGAAGCCAAAGCAGCTTTGCAGCTTGATGTCCCTACAAGGTGGAACAGCACCTACATTATGCTCAACACTGCAATTCAATATCAAAGTGTCTTTGACTCATATCATCAAAATGATCCATCTTTTTCTGCTGACTTAGGTTCTGCACCTTCTTTCCTGGATTGGGAGACTATTGAAAGCTTAATGAAGCTTTTGAAAACTTTTTATGAAATGACAGTGGGAATATATGGTTTTCTTTATGTCACTTCTAACACATTCTTCTCCGAGATCTCTGATCTAAGTTGCATGCTGGAAGATATGACTAAAGCTGAGAATACTGAAAAGGTAAAACACTTGTGTTTATTTGTGTAATTGTGTATAACTTGTAAATATGAGAAAAGAGTCAGTGGGGGGTAGGTGGGGGTAGGGGAACCCACCACCTACCCGCTGCCCAAAGGAGCACTGTCCGGCAGCGGGCAGCCACCGGGCAACCGACTGCCCGCCGGCAACCCGCTGCCCGGAACAGCGCCCTCCGGCGGGTGACCCACCGGCTACCCGCTGGTACGTACCCCACCCCGGGTCTTTGGCTTCCCCGTTTGATGTTCCCCGCTCCTCATGGTGTCCCAACGGACCCCGTTTGTCGTGCTTGAGTCTAGTTTGATATTTCGGGCACCATTCGTAGGTTAAATGAGTCTTAGGAATTGCATGCTAGTTGAATTGGTAACCCGTTGACCTAGGTGGAAGTTGTATGAACCCTTAGGACTATTCTTAGTAAGTGAATGATCACACGTAAGTTTATTTATATGTCATTCCTCTCCCAATGTGCTACTACGTGCTCCTATGTGTTATGTGTTGCATGATCCCCCATTTTGGTTATAGGCCAATTGGGTGGTTCCCGGACTAAGGTTCGGAAGTCGGTTGAAGACCGAATGGATTGTTCCCGGACTAGGGTTCGGAAGTCGGTTGAAGACCGAATGGATTGATCCCGGACTAAAGGTTCGGAAGTGGCTGAAGGCCAATGGATTGTTCCTGAGCTAAGGCTCAGAAGTGGCTAAGGCCAAATTGATACACTTCTTGGGCTGCGATCCAACTATGGGCCTCGGTGCTATGACCCACCGAACTGAACGCGCTAGGCGGTGTGTAGGGCCAATAAGCCGAGGAAGGCTATAGTCCACCGACCTGAGTAATCAGGCGGTGTGTAGGGCTACGGCTGGCTGCGATCCACCGCATGATGGGACAGCGGTGTGTAGGGCCATAGTCTCCAAGGATCTTCGCCCACCGACTGAGTATAGCTCAGCAGTAAGCCGGGCTTGATCCGCTATGGTCCACCGACTGTGCACATCGACGGTGTGTAGGGTCGTAAGTCCCCCCTTGTAAAGGGGATCACGGTCCACCGACTGGGTGCGTCAGCGGTGTGTCGGATCGTGGTCCGACATTGAGTTCGTTAGCGGTTCTCAAAGGGTTGGTTGCGATCAACTCCCCTCATACCACGGTACTGAGGTAGGGTGCTGCGGGGCCGCGTTAATGCTATAAGCATTAACCCTCATGTTCGGGGCATGTGATTGGTCCCGTGGCGCCATCAATGATTATGTGATATGAATGGTGATTGAATGGTGATGTGTTTTGGAATTGGAAAGTGATCTGTGACCTTAGATGCGTATTCCTTATGATGTTATCTCTACTTAACTGTTTATTATTGTTTGATGTGCATGTCCCTATTTGCTGAGTCTATTCCCGGTTTTTAAAACTAGTGTCTCTTAGGTATATGTATCTTCCTGCTTCAAAATGATTTTTGTATATCTATATATATCTATCTATAATGTATTTCAACGCGTTGGAGTGGGTTACCAGCATCTCTCGCTGAACAGATATATTTGGCTTTCAAGCACAGATGAGTAAACACTGGAGCGCGCTAGAGATTTGGAGCGTAGAGTAGCTAGTTTCCCTTTCGGCCTGCGTGCCATACTTATGTATTGACATCATTGAGGATTTTAATTAGTTAGCCTGTGCACCTGGGTTCTCTAGCTCAGGTGGGCATAGCACCCCATACTCTTATGTCATATTTCGGAATTTAATGAGGATTTATCTTTATTATATAAGTTTTAAAAGTTCCAAAAATTTTGGGGTGTTACAGTTGCGTTCCAAGAGATCAAGATCTTCAGCCGATCTGGGTGACGAGAGCGTTTCGTTCTACATCGTGTATGATCTTACCACTTTATTGATCTGCCATAAAAAGTATGTTAAATTACTTTCAATGTTGATAGATGAGCATGTATGCGAATCCTCCAATAATTAAATTTTAAAGAGAAAATAACAAATTATGAGCTAATTAAAGAAGTGTCTCTTTTACCAAGACTATGTGGTCTAATGGTACTCGGGTTGAACTTCCATTTAAAAGGTTGTTAGTTCGAGCCTGCCTTAGTGTAGGCATTATTGGCTCTTTGTGTTTCAGACAATACTACATTGTAATAGAGTCCGTAGCTTTGATACCACTTTCCCAACTTTATGGTAAAAGTCTAGGGAAGGGTGAATAGAATTTTCTAAAACTTTTTAAACTTATTTAGTTATGGAAGCTAGGGAAATTTAATTTTTAAAAAATTAGTGATACACAATAATGCAATTAATGTAGGTACGTATGCTAGTAATTAAGGTAAACATCGTTATAAAAGTAAATGTGACTCAAAACTTTTATAGTAATTTGACGATGATTTAATTCTTATAATATATATATATACTCTTTTCTTATTCTCTAGGAGTTAATTCACTTGTAATTTTGTCCACTCAAGAAATTACAATTGAAACCAATTCAAAAAAATGAGTTGATCATAGAGCGACCACACTTTATTTGCTCAGGATTTTATAAAGCTTCTCAAAGCTTGCTACTCTACCTCTTTCCACAAACAACGTAGAGATCTTTAGAAACTTGAACCCGAGGTTGAATATCCTCCAACTAATTAAGACTAGCTTGTGAATTCTTGACCTTCTCTGAAGCTATATATTGAAGTCTCTTTGATGTATGGATGCTTGCTTATGATGAATTTTAATGTTTGAATAGAAAATATGTGCTTAAATTTTTCTCTCATGTATCTCTTACTTTCCTCATGAGAATTCTTCATTTTTATAGTCTGATTTCAAAATTATTTGTTGGAGGCCAGGAAGCAAATTCGAATCACCAACTTGTCAATAAAACATTCTACCAGAATTTAATAAGCGCAAACATTATTGTTCAATCGTTGTGTGCAACTTGTTCTTAAAATTTGGCTTTTGCAACATACAATGCAATTTTACTTGTTCTGGTAAGTATATATCCTCCATCATACTTGTGCCTACATCTACTTTTGCAAATAAGGGTAACTTGTATCATGTCAGAACAAACAATCTTTGTCTTGGTCAAATCTTTTACTACTTAAATTTTAAGGTCCTTTGCTCATAATTCTTAGTGCTTATCAAAAGGCGGCCGTGTATAAACCTGTGCTGCCCTCAACTCTTGTTGTTAGTGAAGTGGTACAACTACTAAACATTCGTAACTGCTTACAGTTGCTTGAGAACCTCTAATGCTCCAAAGGTCTTACTGAAGTAGTCTAGCTAACTGCTTCTTGCTCTTACTATATCGAAGTCTTATTGTGTTGACGTCATACATGTTGTCACCCTCAAGGTCTTATTGTACGTGTTGAGTAACTTTTGATACTATACATCATTTACTACTTGATGATGACAGCATCTACATATGTCTGATGCACTCTTACTGTTTTGACAGTTCAAAGAAAGTTTGTAATGCTAAAATAATTTTTTTTTTTTCTGAATATCATTACAAGAAGAACTTGAGGGTTGATTTCTAATTCTAATTTTACAAAACATCACCAAAATATATTTATATATTTCTTCATAACAAAAATTATCTATCCTAATAATATTCCTAATCAAATTAATGTGTTCCCTCCAAAAGTATACCATTGCGACTGGAGCTTCATGTATATATATATATATATATATATATATATATATATATATATATATATATATATATTTTTTTTTTTTTTAAATCTATCCTAACCCTAATAGCACCTCGAGATTTTACAAGTGTAAACTTTGTCTAACCGTTATGTGCAACTTGTCCTTAGAATTTGACTTTTGTAACATAGAATGAAGTTTTACTTGTTCGGGTAACTTTTAATGCTATACATCATTTATTAGGTTTTGACAATTTAGAGAAAGTTTGTAATGCTAAAATAATTTTTGATTTTTTTTTTTTCTGAATATTACAAGAAAAATTTGAGGGTTTGATTTCTAATTCTAATTTTACATAACATCACCAAAATCTATATATACTCTTTTTCATAACAAAATTATCTTGGTAACCAGGCTTATATTATCTAATATCTATCCTAATCCTAGTGCTAATCAAATTTGGATGTTCCCTCCAAAAGTATGCGATTGCGATTGGATGGGAGCTTCATATATTTTCCAAAATCTATCATAATCCTAATAGCACCTGGAATGGGAAACACAAAACCCTATATATATTTATGTGGCATTGAATCTCCTCCGATCCGATATGAATCCATCACTATCCTCTAATTAAAACAGTACAGTACAGATCTTGGCATCATATCATATCATGGCGGACCATACACATGAGCTCAAAGCCAGTTTCTCCGTGTGGAGTGCCTCCACCACCACCTCTGCCGCCATGGCTCAGCCGCCATTAGGGGTGTAAATGAGCTGAATCGCTCGCGAGTTGCTCATGAGCGGTTCGGTCAACGCTCGGCTCAAACTCGGTCAAAATCGAGCTCGGCTCGAGCTCGAGTAGCTCGTGGATTAAACGAGCACGAGCCGAGCTTAGGAATTGTAGGCTCGCGGATTGACGAGCCGCTCGCGAGCCTTATAATATATAATATATAATATAATTATATTATATTTAGTATATAAAAATAATAATTAGGGGAGGAAAATTAAAATACTTTAATAGTTATGTATGGATAAAAGTCATAAAACAAAGTAGTTTAAATTTTAAATCAAACCGGTCAAATTTGACATCAAAATTGAACTCAAATTCAAGCCTAAACTCGAGCTGGAGCAGCTCGACAATTGCTGAGCTCGAGCTCGAGCATCAGTTCATGAGCTCGAACGAGCTCGAGCTCGAGCTCGAGCAGTGCTATCATTAACGAGCACGAGCATGAGCCTACCCAGGCTCGGGCTCGGCTCGGCTCGTTTACACCCCTAGCCGCCATCTGTTAAACTCCACTTTGTCTGCAACGCCATCCACCGCTACGTAATTTTAGACAACGAAACCCAGATCGCTACTCAATCACAGCCCATCATGGCATATCGTGCTCCCGGTCGCTTTTACTCAAGCACCAAAGTCGATCGCTCCATGCTCTTAAGCAACGACTCTCTTGCCCCCTTCGGCGAGATCGTACTTTCCAAGTTGTTGGAATATTACGGCGACGTTTTGCTAGAATGGAGCGGCCTAGAATCGCTGGTTTTCGATATAGTTATGTCTGCCCGTAGCCTTATTCTCGGCAACGCTACTAACAGGGTCCGCGTACATGTGGATTTCCTCTACTATCACGTTTTCTACGAGTTTGATGATTACGGGGGAAACTACGGTATGAAACCAGCGAGCAAGTCGGCGACGATGGAGATGCTGAAAAAGGTGGATTGTTCTGACAAAAACAACCTTTGCGATGATGATGATGATGAGAGGTGTACGGTGTGTCTAGAAGAGCTGATGGGAAGCGAAGATAAGGAGGTTTTATGCATGCCGTGTTTGCATAGGTTTCATGGCGAATGCATCCTCAAGTGGCTAGAAAACAGCCATTATTGCCCCATTTGCCGCTTTAAAATGCCTACCCAATAATATAATATAATTATTTCTTAGCGGGTGCTAAATAACTTAGTTTGAACTTTAAACAGGTCAATTATAGATAATCTAATTTGATTTATTGTCTTTTATAATTACAAAGTGGTTTATCAAATTAGAGCATGTGTTTCATCTCAACTAACGCTGATCGTTGGATTGCACATTTATGGTTATATATTATATGCTCAACATACCAAATGTACACCGTACCCTCAGTTTGAATCATCCCTTTTATCTTCTTTTTGAATTTTTTATAGAAATTTTGATTTATTTTGAGACTTGGAAAATAATCTCATCTTCAGTTCTTCAAATTAAACAAGCATGCATAAATATTATACATTAATACAACACTATAATCTCTTACCTCACCTATCACTCTAGTGTTTAATTTCCTTGTATTTTATGTTGTGATGGATATAGCTATGTATATTTTTAGGGGGTATGCCAGGATACTATTAATTATTGTCCCAGAATACCAATTTCACACATTATTCGTAATTCACCTTGTAATGTACGAAAAATAGTATTAACTATATATATGCTGGTAGGGAATATCCCGACCGACATAGCTTCACCACGACCGAGAAGCCTTTGTCTTTTTCTCATTGTCTTTGCAGGTAACAGGTCGGGCTCCTTGAGAAGAACCCGGTCGGGGGCCGACCGGGAGTTGCCCGAGCGACGGTGTCGACCGCCGAGCGGTAGCCCTTTGGCGAGAGAGCTGACGAAAGACACGTGGCGATTCTCTACGACGACAGACAGGGCACCCGGGAGGACGACACGTGGTGGCTACGTGGAGGACATGCCGAACGGCTAGAATCCTGTCCCCGGCATAGCGGCTATAAATACCCACAGTAGCTACAGTGTAGAGGACTTTTGGACGATCGATAGGTTGTTGTTAGAGAATCCCGACCGCAGTCAGTCGGTACTCAGAGCAACCAAGTAGATTGTACTTAGGGCCTTTACCGTGATCAATAAAGACATTTACTTGCTTTATTCGGTCTCGGCTTATCTCATATTGCTTACGTATAATTAGCAGTATCATTTTGGCGCCGTCTGTGGGGACCCGTGCAAGAAACCAACGTCTTGACGAGCACCCGGTCTCTATATCAACATGTATCCGTGGGCACACAACAACTTTGCCGACGACCAGGCGGATGCGGCGAGCTCCTCCGACCACTATGCTACCCAACAGCAGGGTCAGACGATGGACCTCAACCTCAACCTCTCACCACCGCATCCATCAAATGCATACCCGGCCGCCCAGCAGCCGGTGAATTACATACAACCGGGATACCCAACACCCGGTCTGCCATACCAGCAGCAGCCGATGATGTATCCCGCCCAGTATCCATACCCGGTCCCACCTCCACCGTATGGGTATTGGCCAGGCCAACCGATGTGCTACACTCCCCCGGTTGGTTATCCACCATATACGCCGGCTTATACAGCTCCAGCCGCCGCCCCTCCAGTACAACCGACCGCACAGGTAGAGCCGCAGTGTCAGTCCGCATCCCGGGCTCGACGCTCGGCTCATTCGCGGTTGGGGTCGGGGGTGCTGATGCGATGGAGGCACCAGCTCAGGCCGTCCAAGCGGAGGACCCTGAAGAAGTTGCCCGGGCGGTAGCTTTTGATCGTCTACGACCGGAGATGCGCCAGCGTTTGGGACCCCAAGACCCGAACCGCGGGCAAGAAGACATACAGATGCAGGAGGCTAGCCAGGAGGCTTCATCTGGGTATAGCGGGTCGAGATCTCACTGACGGCGACGCGCTCGGGATACAGCCCAAGCCGCTCAAGCCGCCGAGCTCAACGAAACCCGAGGATTGCTCTATAACCTCCAGGCGGAAGTTGCGCAGCTCAGGAATGCGTACCCTGCAACACCCCCGGTCAACCAATCGACCTTGCACCAGACGCCTTTCACAGCAGCGGTAATGGCCCAGCCTTACCCGCTTGACTTAAAGGTCTCTGGAGAGAAGAGTTACGACGGACGGGCAGATCCTGAGGCCCACGTGAATGATTTTTTCAGCAACATGATGCTGAAGGGCGTTTCAGACGCCGTGATGTGCAGGGCCTTCTACTCGACCCTCACCGGTCGGGCGGCAGAGTGGTTCCGTACCCTGCAACCGGGGTCGATCGATAAATTTGAGACCCTGGCGATCAAATTTGTGAGGAAGTTCATTACTTCCAAAGTGGTGAGGAAGTCCTACATGTATCTCGAGAAGGCCAAGCAGCTAGAAGGGGAAAGCTTGACCGATTTCCTCATCAAATGGAAAGCAGCGGTCGGAGAGGTCGAGCCTATGGACGATGCGACCGCCACCCACATGCTCCACATATCTCTCCGGGCGGGGCATTTGTATCAGGACTTCATCCTACACCCCCCGACCAGTTACGAGGAGGCCCTTCGGAGGGTCACAGATTACGCCAACGCCGGCGAGGCGAACGCCGTAAAGCGCTTGCAGGAGGTCGGCTCTTCGTCCCGTAAGCCGGCCGGCCGGGCGGAGCATCGGTCGGGAGATGACAATCCCCGATCCCGCACCAGGCCTGGCGAGTTTACGGCCTTGAACCGATCCGCAGCGGAGGCCATGCAATACGCCCAGTCCTGCAATCTCATCAAACTCCCCCATCCCGATCGAGACGGCCCTGACAAGAGTAAGCACTGTGCTTACCATCGATGCGCCGGGCATGATACCGAGGAGTGTACCCACTTGCGCCAATTGTTGGAAGATCTGCTCAACCTGGGAAAATTGGACAAGTGTGTGGGGAAGAGAGAGGACAACAAGAAGAATGCCGATCGGAGAGATCATAGGCGTTCTCATCACCGCTCCGATCGGTCAGGTCAGGACCGAAGAGACGACCGAAGGGACGATCGTCATGATGACCGACGGGACCCTGACCCTCCGTCCGGTAGCCGCCCGTCCGGAAAGCCTACCATCCACGTCATTTTTGGTGGGCTGGAAGATGCTTCCCGACCGCGGACTAATTGCCCGGTCGCAATAGTGGATTCCCGGGAGACCGGAAAGAGGCAGAAGATGGAGCCCATAACCTTCACCCTCGAGGACCAACCTACCAGCAGCGACCACGGCATGGAGGCGCTCGTGGTCACGATTGACGTTAAGGGGACGGACGTCCAAAGGGTTATGGTGGACACGGGCAGCAGTGTGAACGTCCTATACTTGGACGTGTTTGAGAAGCTTGGCCTCGACAGGAAGGAGCTGACTCCGGTTGGTGTACCACTGTCAGGATTTACCGGGGCTCTCATTTACCCCGAGGGAAAGATAACGCTCCCGGTCGAGATCGGCGCGCCTCCAAAGTCGGTCAAGACGGAGCTGGAATTTGTTGTGGTCAACCTCCATTGCGTCCACAACATTATCTTGGGCCGACCCGCCATTATGAAGATCGGTGGGATAATTTCTATGCCCCACCTGTGCATGAAATTCCCCACCCCTAATGGGGTCGGCGTGGTCCGTGGCGATGTCCAATCCGCCCGGAAGTGTTACACCCGAGCGGTCAATAGACGTGACTCCGGTCCATCTTCCCGGGTGAACACCATAGCCAAAGAGGAGGCTAAGGAACGGAAGGAGCAGCCTGAGCCTTCCGAAGAAATAGAAGAAGTTCCCTTATCCGAGGACCGCCCGGATAGGAAGATCAAGATTGGCCGAGCCCTTACCCCCGCGCTTCGAGCGGAAGTTTTGGCCATACTCCGGGAGTATGCTGATATCTTTGCGTGGGGGCCTGAAGACATGCCCAGGATCGATCGATCGGTCATCTGTCACAAATTGGCCGTCGATCCCGCAGCTAAGCCGGTCGTGCAGAAAACACGACACCTTTCCTCCGATCGCCGCGAATTTGTCAGGGAGGAAGTCAAAAAGATGGCGGCGATCGAGCACATCCGTCCGGTGATCTATCCCGAGTGGGTGGCAAATATCGTTCTTGTTCCTAAGCCCCCAGCATGGAGGATGTGCATCGATTTCACGGACCTCAACAAGGCCTGTCCGCTCGACCCGTATCCTCTACCGAGCATTCACCAGATGGTCGACGAGACGGCCGGGGCCGAATTAATGAGCTTCATGGATGCTTTTAAGGGGTACCATCAGATCATGATGCACCATGAAGACGAGAGCAAGACAGCCTTCGTGACCCCGGATGGGCTGTATTGTTACCGAGTGATGCCGTTCGGTCTCCGGAACGCAGGAGCGACCTACCAGAGGATGGTCAACATGCTCTTTGCCGATCTACTGGGCCGAACGATGGAGGCTTACATCGATGACATGCTGGTCAAGAGTCGGGACCGATCCGACCACACTCGGGACCTTCGGGAGTGCTTCCAGATCATGAGGAAGTACCAATTGCGGCTGAACCCGACTAAGTGCACATTCGCGGTTCAGACCGGCAAGTTCCTCGGCTATATGATGACCAAAAGAGGAATCGAGCCCAACCCGGCCAAAGTAAAAGCGATTCTGGACATGCAGCCGCCTTCCACCGTTCGAGAAGTCCAGCAATTGACCGGTCGGTTGGCAGCCCTCAGCCGATTCCTCTCCAAGCTAGCCGAGCGCGCTTTACCTTTCTTCAAGGTATTGCGAAAAGTTAATGGATTCGTCTGGGACGAAGAATGCCGAGCGGCTTTTGACGAGCTGAAGGAGTATCTCATGTCACCAATCGTGCTCTCAAAGCCCGAGCTCGGAGAAGAACTAGACGTGTACCTCGCCGTCTCCGATCGTGCAGTAAGCGCAGTACTGTGCCGAACCGATCCGGAAGGGGTCCAGCGACCGGTGTATTATGTAAGCCACGCGCTACATGGTCCCGAGCTCCGGTACTCCCGGTTAGAGAAGGTCGTCTATGCCTTGTACATTGCCGCGAAGAAGTTGGCTCCCTACTTCCAAGGTCGAGCAATTCGCGTGTTGACCGATCAGCCGATCGGGCCAGTCCTCCGAACTGCTTCATCATCAGGTCGCCTAGTCAAGTGGGCGTTAATGCTGACCTAGTACGCGATCGAATACCGACCGAGGCCAGCAATCAAAGGTCAGGCTCTTGCTGATTTCTTGGTCGAGTGCACCGCTCGGGATACCCGACCTCCTGAGGTTGCGGATCCCGAGGCTGAGTGGTGGTCGCTGGCTACAGATGGGTCAAGCAGCAAGAAAGGGGCAGGAGGAGGAGTGGTGGTCACGAGCCCGGAAGGATTCAAGGTCTATTTTGCTCTCATGTACCAGTTCCACCCGACCAACAATGAAGCCGAGTACGAAGCGTTCGTTAACGGCTTACAGTGCGCTCGGGACTTGGGGGCTGAGTACATCCGAGCTCAGACAGATTCCGCGCTCGTGGTCGGGCAAGTTCTCGGGGATTATGAAATCAATGGAGAGCGTCTGCAGCTTTACCGAGATCTTGCCATGGAGAAGCTTGCTCAGTTTCGGGGGTATACCGTCCGACACATGCCCCGATTGGATAATGCCGACGCAGATATTTTATCTAAATTGGCTCAAGATGCCCCGGAACACATGTCGAAGATAGCTCGGATCTTGGTGATCCCGAGGCACAGTATTCACCGGTTACCGGTCAATCCCATCCAACCAGTAGATGACAGTTGGATCACCGATCTGAAGGAGTACCTCGAGCACGGCCGCCTCCCAGACGACCCACAGCGTGCTCGGAAGGCCAAGCTGAGAGCCCCAAGGTTCCAAGTCTTGGACGGTCGTCTATATCGGCGATCGTATGGAGGCCCTCTCATGCGCTGCTTGACCGCCTTTGAGGCCGATATAGTTATGAAGGAATTGCACTCGGGAATTTGCTCTTCACATCAAGGAGGCCGATCCTTGGCCCGTCGTATCATGCTGATCGGGTACTATTGGCCGTCCGTCCAGCTAGACTGTGAAAAGTTAGCTCGGAATGTGAGACATGCCAACTGTACGCCCGGATGCCTGGACGACCGGCAACCTTTTATCAGCCGGTCACGACTGCAATTCCTTTCGCTAGGTGGGGGGTAGACATCTTGGGCCCTTTCCCTCAGCTCTCTGGGCGGAGAAAGTTCGTGATCGTCGCCATTGATTACTTCTCCAAGTGGATAGAAGCCGAGCCCTTAGCCACGATTACCTCTCAGCAATGTGCTCGCTTCCTTTGGCGCAATGTGGTTTCCCGCTTTGGTGTGCCCGTGCATCTCATCAGCAACAACGGCCGCCAATTCGTAAGCCAATATTTCCAGAACTTCTTGGCCACGATCGGGACGACTCACGTCCGGTCATCGGTGGCTTACCCTCAGGGAAACGGTCAAGTGGAGAACGCGAACCGGACGATTTTGGAAGGTCTGAAAAAGAAGTTACACTCGGCTGGTCGTAGTTGGGCCGATGAGTTGCCATATGTCTTATGGACTTATCGGACGACCCCGAGGGAAGCTACTTTGGAGACCCCTTTCGCCCTGGTTTATGGGGCTGAAGCCCGACTCCCGATCGAGGCTTGGATCCCGACCGATCGAGAGAGAACCTACAATGCGGAGGAAAACGAACATGCGATGGCCGTGGATCTCGATGCGGTCGAAGAAAAAAGAGAGCTAGCCGCTCGGCGTATGGCCGAGTACCAGAAGCGTGTTAAGAGTTCGAAAGACGTTCGAGTCAACCCTCGTTATTTTCAGGTCGGAGACTACGTTCTACGACGAAGGGAGGCCAGTCAACCTCTAGAGGGCGGAAAATTGGCTCAAAACTGGGAAGGGCCGTACATCATCAGTGCGATCATACGGCCGGGAACATACCGACTGGAGACGACAACCGGTCGGGTAATCGAGGGGACTTGGAATTCCGAGCACCTCGTTATGTTTAGGCATTGAGCCTGTTTTTTGTAATCTCTGGACGAGGTGGGGGCTTGACCTGCGAGTAAGTCCCGGTCGTCGTTTGTAATTAAATTTCTGTTTGTAAATATTTGCTAACCGCCTGCGAGCGGGAAGAATTAATGTATATACGATCGTTGATTGCTCGATCGCTTGCATGCGTCGGCCCGATCGGTTAATTTTCATACCTCCAGTGCATGCAGGTCAATTCATCTTCAAGCTACACCGACCGGGCGAATTTATTGACCGGTCAGATGCGCTCCACATCAGCGGACATTTGAGTCACGCCACCGATCGGGGAAGCCAGGAGCTCTCGGCATCATTCCCCGGTCCGTCCAACTTCTTTCCCACGACTGCACCCACTCGTGCCTCGAGCGCACAATCGTGTGGGGCTGGGATAAAGGGGGTAGGCCCGTCGCTCGGTTACATTCCGACCGTAGAGGCTTGCTTGTTTTCAAAAATTTTCGACAAGGCCCGGAGATCGGGTAAACCCGATCGGATGGCCAGTTTGACGTCGAAGTCTCGGAGGCACGATCGGGCCGTAAGGCCGTAGGGTCGGGTGTCGAGTGGGTCGAAGCAGTGCAAGACCGGGCCATAAGGCCGCGAGGTCGAGCGTTAAGGATCAGCATTTACACGACTAAAGATAAAAATGCGAAAAGAAAGAACGAACAACACGAGTTAAAAGAGAAATTTTATTCATCATCAAAAGGTGCCCGGTACAAATTCGGGACCGGGCTCCCGATTGAAGTCACTTACAAAAGGAAGTAAAGCTACCCTACTTCTTCGAGCTCTCGCATCGGCCTTCTTCGGCAAGTCTTCTCCGCCCGGAGCGGCGTCGGCTCCGCTTACCTTAGTCCGCTCCTTCGGATCAAAAGGCGCTGGACCGGGGGTCGGGTACTTCGTCGGGGAGCGTGGTCAGGACCAGTTGGAGGTCATCCCCTTCAAGGGCCTGCTCCATAATCTTCCTGGTCTGGTCCTCATTTTACGTTGACCGGCCTTGTACGCCCACCGGCCGAACGTCCATATCAACTTCTCCCCGACCTCTGTGCCCGAACGGACTGGAGAAAGCGACCGGCCCGACTTGGCATCTTGGAAAAGATATTGGCGAGCTTATCCGGATCGTTTTTGTCGAGCCTTGAGCTCGGCCGCCTCCCCGATCGCCTGTTGGGCGACCTGCTCGGAGAGGTCTCGCTCGGCCTTGGCCTTCTTCAGCTGAGCCTCCAGCTCCCGGATCTCCTGCAGCCGCTGGTTGGCGACCTTCTTCAAGCCCTCAGCTTCGTTGGCCTGAAGGGGCCGTTGCTGAAGAAACTGGGTCGCTCGGGAGATCTGCACATATGAAACAACCATGTTAGCCGAACGGCAATACTTCGAGAAAATTCGGAAGGAGGAAAATACGCTTACCTCAGCCAGGTCGTAGCCGATCTTCTCGGCTACCTGGCTCGGGGTCAGCTTGGAAAAGTCTTCCTTGGCCGACCCGGCGTTTCCCGATCCGAGCAAGGATTGACGATCCGCCTCTGCTGCCCCCGCCCGATGGGGTCGGGCTGTGTTGTTCCCGGCGCCGCTTCAAGGCCCCGGTCTCTGCGGTGGTCTTCTCTGCCACCTTCTCCTTCCCCTTCCCGACCGCCACTCGGGAAACTAAGACCTCTGAGGCGTCCACCACGAAGCCTTCGGTCGTGGTGATGGTCGACGCCCCAATGGGTCGGGCAACTGGGATCTCCTTCTCCCCGGCCGGCTTGGCTTGGCCCTTCTTCTTGCCAAGCGAAATCTTGGCCACCGGGCGCATGGGGACATCCTCATCTCCGAAACCGGCCATTGCTGCAAGTAAAACGAAGTTGGTTAGATCAAGAATAGAAGTAATCGGGTGTGAAGGGTCCGGGGTCGGGATGGCCATAAGGCCTCTACCTTTCCTCTTGCCCCGGGCGGGCATCCGCTCAATCGTCACACCCGCCGGCTCGGGTTTATACTTCTCGGGCTGGTCATAGACCGGATCGGGCAGCCGGGCCGCTTCGTAGCTCTCGGGCGACTTGAAGATATGGTATTCGTAGATCTCGCCCGAGATCTTGGCCACGGCGTCGATGAGGGTCGGCGTCTCGACTGGGATGACTTGCTTCCGAAAGCGCTGGCTCCAAACCCTCTCGACCGGGAGGATCCACGGATCATACTTCACAGAGAAGATCCGGTCCTTCCACCCCCGGTTGTTCCCGGGCAGTCCCTCGATCGAGCACCTATCGGCTCGGGACTGTGTCATCAAGAAACCCCCTCCGTACGCGGCCGCTAGCACCTTCACTTGATAGACAAAGTTGAAGAGCTCCATGGTGCAGGCCACGTCGTGTCGTCGGCAGATCTGGGGGAAGCACGCGATCATTCGATGCGCGTTCGGGCAAATCTGCCCGGGCATAACCTGGTAGTACCCTAGGAACGCGGTGAGAAGGCTCGAAAAGGGGAATGTGATCGGGGCCATTAGCGAGTCGTAATGCAGCCCGATCCATTTCCCCTGGTGCCGCTCGATGATATTCCCGAGCTGCCTGCTGGTGTCGAACTCGACCCGACCAGCGAGAACCGCCGCAATCCTGCTTGCCTCCCCGTTGGTCAGCAAGCTCTTATGGCCTTCCACGCTTTCGCTGTTGAGGAACTCGTACCCGTCCCGCGTGGCGCGGCCGGCTCGGCCGGACTTCCTTCAACGGCCTCTGCTTCGTTAGCCTGATGTTCTTCTTCAGGCTCGACCTGAGGGTAATCCCCTATTACCCTCAGCGGCGTTCCTGGACGTCCTCGGCCGGGGAATTCCGTCCGCTCGTAGACGTTTCTTCGTTCCCCGACCTGCTGGAGCTCGACCCCGACGTCTCCGACGAGCTGGTGGATTCTTCTGGCTCGGGGCTCGCTCGGGCGCTGGCGCGGTCGTTGCCCGACCTCTGGAGAATAGGACATGATGTCCACCTCCTCGCTGCTTTGCTCGAGCGTATTGTCGTAGTCCGCGACCGAAACGTTTTGACTATCCGAGTCCGACATAATTCTACCTAAAGGTCGGTCGGGAGTTAGTACAGGGTTCGGGAAGTTAGCTCGAAGTTAGTGCTATCCTACTTCTACGCTGAGTGAAGAATAAAGAAAGAGTAAAGAACTAGGAGCTTACCGAGTGAAGAAACTTGGAAGAGGATCTGAAGTTTTGCTTTGCTTGATCGGATTGCTGATCTGCTGCTCGGGACTCTCTGAGGGTACCGATTGCTTCAGAAGATTGAGGAAAGTTCAAATGAAGGCCTCAGGAACCTATTTATAGGAGAGCGTTTGGGCGGGAAAATCATCCACTTTGCGTGACACGACCAGCGCTGATTCCGAGGCGACGGTTGCAGTCGCAGAGGCCGGCAGTGGCCGACACGTGGCGGAGAAGGGAATGACAGCTGGCCGGTCGGTTTAGCGGCCGCGGTTGGGCTTCTTCATCCCGGCCCATTTTTTCCCGGACGATCAAAAAGGCCCGGGCTGGGGGGCTCTTGGTAGGGAATATCCCGACCGACATAGCTTCACCACGACCGAGAAGCCTTTGTCTTTTTCTCTTTGTCTTTGCAGGTAACAGGTCGGGCTCCTTGAGAAGAACCCGGTCGGGGCCGACCGGAGTTGCCGAGCGACGGTGTCGACCGCCGAGCGGTAGCCCTTTGGCGAGAGAGCTGACGAAAGACACGTGGCGATTCTCTACGACGACAGACAGGGCACCCGGGAGGACGACACGTGGTGGCTACGTGGAGGACATGCCGAACGGCTGGAATCCTGTCCCCGGCATAGCGGCTATAAATACCCACAGTAGCTACAGTGTAGGGACTTTTGGACGATCGATAGGTTGTTGTTAGAGAATCCCGACCGCAGTCAGTCGGTACTCAGAGCAACCAAGTAGATTGTACTTAGGGCCTTTACCGTGATCAATAAAGACATTTACTTGCTTTATTCGGTCTCGGCTTATTTCATATTGCCTACGTATAATTAGCAGTATCAAGAATGAATAAATGAATATAAGGAAAAAATATTATCAATT